>NC_053028.1:609323134-609334785 GCF_003073215.2 Triticum urartu
CGTTGTCCTGGCGGTTTGCTAACATGCGGTCCCATGTCAGTGCTTTACCAAGCCGATCCGCGTCCCACATGAGGCAGAACAACGGCAGAAGCAACACGTGGTTAAGTTGAAGAAGATGAGGGAGAAGCGGATTCAGCAACGAGTGAAATGATGGTTGCTTCGTCCCTCCAACTTAACTGCGGGAAAGGTGCAGCTTTGTGATTTGACGCCTCATTGCTCATTACTACGCCGGCGCCATGACTGGGGTGCTTCACCCCGGCTGCTCTGCACTGTATTCCGGTATGGCACGTGGACCCGGTAGCTTGATGTCCCACATGTCGGCGAAAGGGACTAGAAGATTTATGAAAGCGAGCGCTCCACTCTTACGACGGAGGAGTAGACGACACGACGGCCCAGTGAACTGTCACTTGTACTGTATAGTACTATAGTTTTGCTGTTTCGCACGATCCATCGATACAAACCCGATTAAACAGGAAAGGGCGGGATTTTTCCCGCGCGGTAGATGATACTGGCCATACATTTCAAAGGCAATTTTAATGTATGCAAACTGAATAATTATAAGTAACAATATGATATCTAGTAAAACTAAAAACACATATGATTTATTGTGTTAGAGTGTAGTAGTGTTGTATTGCATAGTTGTTAGATGTAACATGCGAGAACGTGTAGAGATGTAGTTTTGGAGGGCCTACAGAGAGAAAAGCGTAATACGGTCACCGAACTTCAGAATAAGCTGATTACGGTCACTATATACGTTTTGCGGTGATTATACGGTCACTTGCTCACAGCTCAGCATCGGATTGCACTCTGTTGACCGGCCAAATAGTCTGCGTGGCGCCATGTTGACTAGTTAAATTGACCACGTTCGTTGTGGGTCCCACCTGTCAGTTCGCATAGGCAAAAGGTCAGATAAACACAAATTTACGCAGGCGCGACAAGGCTCCAACCCGTGCGCGGGAATCACCTGGTTGTGTATGTGTCTGTCAGGGCCTGATGTGTGCGCATGCACGTGTAGGTTGAGCACTTGAGCGTGAGAGTGTGTGTTGGTCGTGTGGTGTACTGGTGTGTGCATGCATGCGTGCGTGTGTGCGTGTGAGTGTTGCGTGCGTGCGTGGCTGCGTGTGTACGTGTGAGTGTTGCGTGCATGCGTGGGTGCATGTGTTTGTGTGAGTGTTGCGTGGATGCAGTTCGTGTGCATGCGTGCGTGTGTGTATAATCACCACACCAGCTCCTGTGTGTTAAAACAGACGGCTCAGCATACCAATACAAGGCCACCTTGTCCGCTGTGCCCGCGGTCATGACTTCGAACCACCGTCCAAATATTTTTTTGTCGTTTGTTTTCATTCTTACTAGCAAGATGCCCGTGCGTTGCATGTAACATCAAGATGCATTTGTATGACTTGTTTATCTTGTGAGAGAAAAGGATGAACGAGGGAAGGCCTTATTTGCAAATGTGGAGAGGTGTGTGGGTACCTTTTTGCAAAATTGCCATAGTTTCTTTCCTATCCGTCAGATATAAATCGGACGGCCTATATTGCAGGATGGCAGGCACACCATCATCACCAACTCTGTTTTTTATAAGAGTGTATTTTATGTATTTTATAAGAGTGTAGATGTAGAGTAGATACAAGTCGACAGGTGGGCACGATGGTAGTGAGATAATGTGATGCAACACTAGAGGTGCCACGTGGAGCGTTTAACTGGTCAACTAGTCATGTCATGAGCAAATACAGAGTTGTACGGTGAGCCCGTGACTGCATAATAACCACTAAACGTAAATGGTGACCGTAATGAGTGGATTCTGAAGTCCAATGTACGTATCGTGCTTTCGCTTCAAATACAATGATCGTCATTGCATATATCGCGAGAGAAAGATGAAACATGCGTGAATTTTCTGGGGGCTTACTTTTAGAGGACCTGGAGATAGTTTTGTGTGCATACGTGAAAGGGGCGTATAGGGGGGTATGCGATGGAGAGAGAGATGCTCTTCGTTTCTCTTTATTATGACTAACTTTGTATATAGTATAAAAATATACAAATTCACAGTGCGGAATAAATATCATTGTGGGCACCATGCAATGCAAATTAGCGTTCGTACTCCTCCATATAACTTTGTAATGTTGTATATATGTAGAAACTCTAAAATAATTTTTTGGCCACACTTTATTCAAAAGGAATGTTGTATGCGAAATAAACGTGAAGAGAGGGCTTTTTAGATCAATGGGGTACGTGATGTAACATGTGTGAATGTGTAGTTGATGCATTTGGCGGGGCCTAGAGAGGTATGTGTGTGTATTACGTATTCGAGAGAGGCATGGATAGAGGGGCCGACGGGGGGGTGGGAGAGATAGCACGAGAAATGAGAGTGGTCTAGAGAGAGAGATGAATATGACGTCACGACAAGAGATTCCATTCCCTTGAGTGTGTATATGCAAGGGGGGAGGGAATAGAGGCACCAGGAGAAATTTTCTCTGTGTGTGGTGTTTGTGTTGGTATGTGTGGGTGTGAGAAGATAATGAGACGTGGGGGCAGAGGGTGTGTCACCGCGTGAGGTCCGGTGGGTCGAGGTGAGGCCCTTCGTTCTGTTCCGTCCTGCGCCACATTGGTCGGCCCGTGATGCATTTAGGAAGACCCATGGATGACTAGTCGTACAAGACAAAGATAGCAGAATTGTGAAGGACTCTGTGTCCACTGACAAAGCCGGCTAGGATTTGTAACCCTAGGTTCTCGGACTAAGGTAACCCCTTTATCTCTGATATTACTATTCATCCAACCTAACTTTAAGGGGCATCCTACAGAATGCTCTGCTAGAATCATACTCGTCGATTAGGAAGAGAGGTGTGAGACAATGCGTGAGAGACAGGCGTAAAGATAATGTGCGTACATGAGACACGTAGGCAGGTCCATGTATATAGAAAGGGTCGATGAGGATTGTGCGTGTGTATGTTTGCGAGAGGAAGAGTGCTTGTGATAAAGGTTAGTGAAAACAGTTGTAAATGGTTACGAGAGGGAGGGAGGGTTATATCTAGAGCATGTGTGCGAGAAAGACACCTCGGGAGAGAGTGTGTGAGCATGTGTGAGAGACCACCGATGGAGAGTGAAACTACACGTAAAAGACTGCTCTACACATTGATTAAAGATATAAATTGTATCCAAATATTAGGATGGGATCATGATATTTGCAATTCGCGTAAGGAGCGGTCATTGATCCATCAGACATCTAGATTCTATCGAATTTGAGCATGTCTATGTTATTATTCGACACAATTGATCCACATAGTTAGTATTTTGAACTCCAGACAATGCATCGCTTTAGCAATCGAATATAAACGTGAGTATAGTTCATGTTGTGTGTGTAAAGCACATTATACATACGAAAGTTACACAATGGACATTATAAATAGCTACTACCTATGAACTAGCATACATTTGAATTCAACTTAAGGTGGTTTAAAAAAATCGAATTCAACATGAAGTCCATTCAATTATTTGAATTTGATATCATGGCATTTGTAAACCATACCTAAATTATGGGGGCACCAATCTTTGCTCTGATTTTGTACATAATAGCATATGTAGTCGTGTACAAAATAGATTCAAATTTAGCTCCTCCATTCCAAAATAATCGTAGTTATAGGATTTTCAAGTGTCAAAATTTCAAAAAGAAGCGGATAATTTAATGAGGTTTTCAAACATACAAGGTCAAATATAACGTTGTATATTTAGGTCAATCCTCATAGTTCAAGAGTACTCTAAACGTGAATGCTTGTGTTTCAAAATTTCGAACGAAGCGCCAAAAGAGCCTCTACTCGCCCGAAACCGCGTGAGACCAATGTTTGGTAGTACAAGGAAATTACTTTTCTAATAACTCCGACCCGTGAAACCTACCGGCCCGACGTCCAAAGGTCTAAACCGGGGTAGGTTTGTAGCTTCATCTAGACGCCACGCAACCGCATCCGAAAAACATTCATACACAATGGCCGCCTAAGCACACATGCGCGCGGCCGAAATCGCTCCCGCCCACTATTTGGGACACCTGGGATTACCATCCTACCCCCGACCCACAGTAGGTCCGAAATTTAAGAGGGGGGCAAAGTTTGTACTTTCCCCAAATTTCAAACAAGCGCGTCCCATCTTCTGTTCAAAAAAGCCAAAAACAAGCGCGTCCCAGACCGAAACATGGTTCCCCCCACCCGTCCGATTCCCCATTCGTACTCCGTGGGCGCCAAAACTACCTCTCCACCAGCCGCGAAACCCCGGCGTCCTCCGTCCGCCACCCCATCCCACCCATCAACCGCCGCCCTCCTCCATCACGCCGGAGCCGATACCCCGACGTCGTCGTCCACCGCAACCTCAACCGCAACGCCCTCCACGGCTAGTAGTTGAAGCCGAGGCCGAGCCGTCCGTACCCGAGCCAGTTCAACCACGCCGTCCTGCGCCTCACCGCTGCCGCTCCAACTTCGCCACCCTCCACCGCACCGGAGCTGTTCCTGCTACGCCGTCCTTCGCCGCCTCGGATCTGCTTCCCCTCCGCCGACATACGGCCACGGCAACACAGTCAACAATTTGGCCATGGGTTCGTCCAAGCCTGCACCCTCCAGAACATCGGTTTCCCCGGTAAAAAGAAGAAAATCGGCGCGACTTGTGGAGGTGACCACACCGGCAACCGAAAAAGGTACTCCTCTTCCCTTATTCGTGCAAATCTTACGTCTCTGCTTGCACGGTATTCATCCCACAGAAGACACTAGTTGACCGCTTCTTCTTGATACTAGATGTTCCTAGTAACTCGCGATGCACAAGGTTTCTCCTCATATACTATTTCACCTTAGCTAGAGGTCCGTCGCCCCCCTGAATTTCAATTTCTGGCCACTTGATTCCCAATTAACGGAAGCATTCCCCGGCGTAACAGGCGCTAGTACGCCTATTACGCCGGGGAAGCAGCGCCTTGGTGTTTATCTTAGGGGCGTGTGCGGCCTAGAGCTACTGGCGCCCGATCTGGAGGTCGGCCGGGATTAAAGGGATGGCCTGGGGGCGCTGCCAAGCACGGCGGTGGTGTGAGGTCGATGGGAGGGCGGGGCGGCGGAGGCAGGGGTCTGGGCCGGTGGTCGCTGGCGGTTCGAGAAAGATCGTCAACAGTGACTGGCGGGAGGTAGACGAAGGCCATCTGCCCGTTCCTTATAGATCGGACGGTTCATTAAAAAAATCGACTGACCTATTTATTTTCAGTCGACTGTTATCTTAGATATGACCACATGTGGTGGTGTGCTGGAGGAGTACCTGCATTTCCTGTGCTCATATATTACAAAATCATACAGAGTAGAATCTAATTTTGTTTGCCATGCAATGTTGTAGAGCTATCATATGTCTCCTGTCATTTATTTTTCAGCCACCTGCTATCTGCTACTTTTACAGTGCACTAGTTCTGCACACACTTCACCCTTACTCTCACTGTTGTGTTTTTATGCAAGGGTATTTCAGACTCTGCTGCATGAATCTCTCTCAAAAGAAAAGAGAGAAGTCGCTCCAGTTTGGTGTGCGGGTAGGCAAGACACGTTTCAGCGCTATAATGGGTGCAGTGTCAGCAGATGGAGACGGTAAACGTAGCTCTGGAGTTGATGACCTCGCTCGCAATGAACCACCATCCCAGGTGCTTGCTTTAACTTCGCGGTGTCATATGTGGTTGCATGTTCCATATGGTGTCTAGCTTGTATTCGAAAGGCCGAAGTCGGTAAGATAAGGAAAGATATTTTTTTACATGAACCACCATCCCGTGAGCACCAGAAGACAAATAGCTAGTCAGGGCACTGGCCGAGCCAGTGACAAGCCCAGCAAAGATAGGCATCACCTGGAAGCCAACTAAAAAGCTGCGATGGTGGCGAAGCAGCCCGCCTCCCACCAGGCTCTCAGGTCCTAGATGATCATGCTCACCACTCCAGCCGGATGTCTAGCTTGTATTGCTTCCAATTTGGTTAAATTGCATCTGCTTAGCTTACACATTATACCTTTGAATATGACATGCCTTTCTGTTTTTGGTACATACTAGTACATCTGTGTATTAACCATGTTCTTACATCAAACTAATGTTCTTGTGTATCCCTCATCAATCACTTATGACGAGGCAGGCAGGCAAGGGGACTACTCCTCATTTAAAGAATGCAGCGTCAGCCTCCCGACATGATTCTCAAGAAACAGAAATGCTAGATGAAGATAGTGAACGTAGCTCTGTAGTTGATTACAGCATTTCCCCTACACTAGCATCGCAGGTGCTTGCTCTAACTTGGCAGCGTGATATGTGGTTGCATGTTGCATATGGTGTCTAGATTGTAATTCTTCCAATCTGGTTAAACTGCATGTGCTAGTCTGCTTAGCTTATACATTATACCTGTTAATGTGACATGCCTTCCTGTATTTAGTACATAGTACATCTGTCTATTAAGCATGTCCTTACATAAAACTATTGTTTTTTTGTATCCCGCATCAATCAACATGACGAGACACCTTTAGTATATGCAGTGCGATATTAGTTGCATCTTTCATATGATTTATAGCATGCGCTGCTTCTAATTTGTTGAAATTCCATTTATGATGGGACGCTTTTAACTTGGCAGAGTCATATTGGTTGCATCTTTCATGTGGTGTCTAGCTTGCATTGCTTCTTATTTGCTGGAATGGTTTCTGCTTAGTTTACACAAACAGTTGTGAACATGCCATGCCGTCCTGTTTTTCGTACATATTCCATCCTGGTATCATGTGTTTGCCTTACATCAAAGTAGTGATTGTCAGTATCATGCATGAATGAGTTCTGAAGAGAGAATTTTATTGCTTTTTCTTGTCGGTTTTACTTGACAATTCAAAATCAATAAAGCAGAAGGAAGTTAGCAAGGCAGCGGATAAAGGTGCTCCTTCCGAACGGAGGGCCTCTACAGTTTCTACTCCTCCACACCCCCAAGATGATTTCCAAGACAACACATGCATAGACACTCAACAAAGTTTGTTTATGATGAGCACGTCTCCCCTAGTGCAGCATCACCGGTGCTCCCTCTAACTTGGCACTGTTATATGTGGTTGCATGTTATGTGTGATGTCTAGCTTGTATTGCTTCTAATTTTGTTGAATTCCATCTGCTTACTTTACACATTATACTTGAATAAGACACGTGTTCCTGTTTCTAGAACATACAATATCTGTCTATCACACCATGTTCTTACATCAAATTACTACTGTTGTGTAACCTGCAACAATCACTTATCATAAGACACGTTTGACTTCGGAGTGTGATATAGGTTACATCTCACATTCTTTTCTAGCTTGTATTACTAATTTGTTGAAATGGCACTTATGACGAGACAATTTTTAACTTGGTAGAGTGATATTCGTTGCATCTTTCATATGGTGTCTAGCTTTCATTGCTTCTAATTTGTTGAAATGCCTTCTCCTTAGTTTACACATCATAAGCTGTGAATATGCAATGGCACTAATGACGAGAGACCTCTAACATGGTAGTGTGATGTTGTTTGCATCTTGCATATGATTTATTTCTTGTACTGCTTCACATTTGTTTAAACGCCATTTATGATGAGACACTGTTAACTTGGCAGAGCGATATTTGTAGCATCTTTCATATGGTGTCTACCTTCCATTGCATTGCTTCTAATTTGGTGAAATGTAGTTTACACATCATAGTTCTGGTTATCTCTTCCGTCCTGTTTTTCATACATATTACATCCTCCTATCATGTGGTTGTCTAACATCAAAGTTCAGTTCGTCTGCATCACGCATCAATTTGTTCTGAAGAACTAATTGTTATTCGTTTTTCTTGTCGCTTGACTTAACATGGCACAGAGAAAGAGGAAGAAACACAGAATGGCAGGGAATGAGAAGCGGATGAATCCTGCAGATTCTGCTGGTACTGATGGTGCAATAGAAGGTCAAAGTCCAGCAGAAAATTCTACAAACACGGCATCCCATGCTACACGAGTTGCAAAAAAAGACAAACAGAAACAAATAGCTGCCACCAAACAAGCAGAGACAGCCCTAGTTCTTGCAACACCTACCACAGTACTACCAGCTGCACGACGTACTCGTGCGTCAACTGAGCTAGCAGCACGTTCCCAAGCTCCCTTGCCACCTGACACTACTTCCCAAGCACTCTTGACACAAGACGAGTTGGCAATATCAGATGAACCTTGTGAGCTTCAACAGCAAGAAGGTAGTTGCTGGAGTCAAGTTACAGTTGCATGCTTCTTTATATGTAGTCTCACAGTTTGATGTACACTAACACTTCCTATGTTTGTTGTTGGACTAGCACCTAGGCGCAAGAGGAAACAAACATCAGGGATAATGCTCGATAGGTTAACTAAATCTAGAGGAGGAAGAATGGAGATCCGTTTTGAGGCAGGTTTAAAAAGGCCACGTGATGCTACAGAGTCAGCCAAGTTAGTATCAGAGGCAGCGGTTGCTGTTAGGTGTCATGTACGTATCCTCCCAACATGGATTCAGTACAGGAATGACAAAGACGAAACCCAGTTCAACATCTTCCTCGACCATTTATCTGTAAGTATGGTTATGTATGGAAACTAGTAATATCGTCTTGCTCTGTCCAATACTTTCTAGGTTGCTGATAATGAGACTCCCATAATTTTCAACAGATGAGGTTCAAGTTGGATAGCCAAGATGATGCAACCAGACAAGCTTGCACCCATGTTTTCAAGTCTGCTCTGCGACAATATCGGTATAACTTGAGGAAAACTCACTTTGAAGGCAAGGCTAACAGTGAACTTGCCCAAACATCTCCAGTGGAAAATATATCTGATGAAGACTGGAGAGGCCTCGTTAAACACTGGTCCGATCCGAAGTATCAGGTACATTATATATATGTCATCAGATCACATGTTGAAGTCCTATTTACGCATGTGCCACACAAATCTATCTTCTTGTAGGTGAACTGTTCAAAGAACAAGGCCAACCGTACGAAAAGTGAAATTCCAACAGACAACAGGATCTCGTAGCTATATTGCACACTGCGAGGCTCTTGTAATTAGTTGTTGTTTCACTCTTTTCGCTGTACCATATTATCAGATCTATATTGACTTGTTCCAAATGCAGAGGAAAGCCCGCAAGGACCAAAAAGTACCTGAACCAAATGTTGTGGAAATCTTCAAGGACTGTCACACCAGCAAGAAGAAGGGCATGACTACACCAGTCAAAGCGCTGTTGTAAGTCCTTAATCCTCATGCCTTTTAACTACTACTTACTCTGACTTGTGCCTTGAACTGCATGGTTTGCAGCCAATGTCTATTACTCTTTTCAATTTTATACACAATTGTCTTAGCGTATCATTGCACCTTACAAGGTTTAAAAGAGAGGAGTGATGTTCCTTTGATCTTGACCCGTAATCTAGTTCCGTGCTGGACTTGCCCACACAACGTTACAATTGCCTGTTTGTCTGTTCTCAGTTGTTTTGTGATATGAATGACGTCATACTATGCTTACCGTATTATAAACTTCGTCTCTTTATCCTTAGCCCTCAATACAATGTGAAGAAATAGACAATACATTAGCGATGGTACATGGTCATATGTTTGGAACCTGGTTTTATTATGTACTTTGCAATAAAATACAACTAATATTTTACATGGGTTCACCAGAATAAGTTCTGTATATAGACCAAAGCTATTTTGTTTGGTTTTGCTGCCTCCTTAATATCTTCTGTTCTGGTACTACTAATGTAAAACCTCAACTTTTCAGCGAGCTATGGAAAAAATGGTGGAACCGCCACCTTCTGAAGGTGGCGAGGCAACTATAACCGCAATGTCAGCTCTTGCTGCAGTGGGTCAGTACCTGTCCACTAACAGTGCCAAAAGCACGTTCCTGCGTAATACTGGGTTGGTTGTTAAGGCAATATCGTCCAAACTGCCTCATGATCAAGATATGCAAGCTCAAAGCAATGTTGTATCTGCGCTCCAGACACAAGTCCATTCCCTAACAGAGACCCTTTGTGAAACAAGGAGAAACATTGCTCAATGTCGTCAAGATATGCATGGTTTTGAAACCAGACTATCAGACATTTCTATGTTGTTCAGGAGCCTAGGAAATGAAGGCGAGGGTTATGGTGCTCCATCGGACAATACAGCATGAAAACGTAACAGTCAGGTCAAATGAACTGAGCTTCTGAACTTCTGGTGGTGCATTTATCTGCTAGACTGTTAAGTTTTATGCCAACCTTCCTTTTGTTATATAGTTGTAATTTGTTTTGGTGCGATACAAAATTTATTCTTAACGTGCAGCCACCGCCTGAAGAAAACAGCAAGCCATTTTTGTATAGTGTAGGGTGTTCCCTATATTTGCACTGGTGGCGATCTTTGATGCCGAGTGGATGTAATATGTGCAATCGCCTTAATAGCCTAGCGTTAGTTTCGGCCTTATTTATTTCCTAGTCTTCTTTTTCCCTGGTTTGCTAGTGGCCGCAACTACCATGGGCCATATACGGGCCGTAGGATCCATGGGTCTCCTACGGGCCGTCGATAAATGGGCCTGTAATCGGTGGGCCTCGGGCCGTCGGATAAATGGGTCTACATGGGCCATAATCGGGCGTAATTGGTATCGGCCCAGCACGGTAACAGGCCGTTAACAGGCCATAGGACAACAAAGGCTTAATTCTGTCACAGGCATAACGGGTCGTTAATGGGCCAGAATATAGGACGGGCTGGAAACGGCGCAACGGGTTAACAGGCCAGAAACGGGCCGACTCTTGCCATGGGCCGAATTTGGCCCATTAGGGTAACAGGCCAGTAACGGGCCGACTCTTGCCATGGGCCGAATTTGGCCCATTAGTGGAACAGGCCAGTAACGGGCCGACTCTTGCCATGGGCCGAATTTGGCCCATTAGGGGAACAGGCCAGTAACGGGCCGGAAGTAATCGAGGGCCGAAAAGGAGCCCAAGAACGTATGGGCCGTCAATAGGCCGAAAGCTAACACGGGCTGGAAACGGCCCATGTAAATCACGGGCCGTTAACGGGTATAAAGAAAATTACTGTTCATTATGGGCTAGAGTCACGTGGGCCTTTACCTGGGCCGGCCTATTATGGCACACGAAAATCTTGTGGGCCTTTACCTGGGCCGGCCCATTATGGCCCGTGAAATCTTGTGGGCCTTTAGCTGGGCCAGCCCATTATGGTCCGCAAAATCTCATGGGCCTTTAGCTGGGCCGGCCCATTATGGTCCGCAAAATCTTGTGGGCCTTTAGTTGGGCCGCCCATTTAAACTTGTTGGGCCATGCCACGTGTCGACGTATCATAGGCGCCTTCTGTCCAGTGAGTGGATGACATCTGTCCCGACGATGAGCCGACACATGTTTCCTCTAGCCAATGATGATTTTACACGTGGAAAATCCCCATTGGTCGGGGCTGTTAATGGGTTATCGGATCCAAAACCCGACCCGATAGCTTAACGGCGTTCCGTTACGGTGGATGCCATGTGTCGGTCACCCTTGACGAAAGCACTTCTGTGACGCACGATTTATCGTCATGGAAGTGGAACTTCCGTGATGATAATTTTGGTAATGTCATGTAACACTTCTACGACAGCACAGGTATGACTATCTTGATTCTGTCATAAATTTGTCATGGATGTACATGCATGACAAAAAGCGA
>NC_053028.1:609335785-609414212 GCF_003073215.2 Triticum urartu
CATACAATAAAGCGACAACCATATGGCTCCTGCCAGTTGCCGATAACTTGGTTACAAAACATGATCATCTCATACAATAAAATTTAGCATCATGTCTTGACCATATCACATCACAACATGCCCTGCAAAAACAAGTTAGACGTCCTCTACTTTGTTGTTGCAAGTTTTACATGGCTGCTACGGGCTTAAGCAAGAACCAATCTTACCTACGCATCAAAACCACAACGATAGTTTGTCAAGTTGGTGCTGTTTTAACCTTCGCAAGGACCGGGCGTAGCCACACTCGGTTCAACTAAAGTTGGAGAAACTGTCACCCGCTAGCCACCTTTGTGCAAAGCACGTCGGGAGAACCGGTCTCATGTAAGCGTACACATAATGTCGGTCCGGGCCGCTTCGTCCAACAATACCGCCGAACCAAAGTATGACATGCTGGTAAGCAGTATGACTTATATCACCCACAACTCACTTGTGTTCTACTCGTGCATATAACATCAACACATAAAACCTAGGCTCGGATGCCACTGTTGGGGAACGTAGTAATTTCAAAACTTTCCTACGCACACGCAAGATCATGGTGATGCATAGCAACGAGAGGGGAGAGTGTGATCCACGTACCCTTGTAGACCGACAGCGGAAGCGTTAGCACAACACGGTTGATGTAGTCGTACGTCTTCACGGCCCGACCGATCAAGCACCGAAACTACGGCACCTCCGAGTTCTAGCACACGTTCATCTCGATGACGATCCCCGGACTCCGATCCAGCAAAGTGTCGGAGAAGAGTTCCGTCAGCACGACGGCGTGGTGACGATCTTGATGTACTACCGTCGCAGGGCTTCGCCTAAGCACCGCTACAATATTATCGAGGAGTATGGTGGAAGGGGGCACCGCACACGGCTAAGAAAACGATCACGAGGATCTACTTGTGTGTCTATGGGGTGCCCCCTGCCCCCGTATATAAAGGAGTGGAGGGCCGGCCCTCTCTATGGCGCGCCCTAGGAGGAGTCCTCCTCCTAGTAGGAGTAGGACTCCTACTAGGAGGGGGAAAGAAGTGGGGAGGGAGAAGGAAAGGGGGGCGCCACCCCCTCTCCTAGTCCAATTCGGACCAGGGGAGGAGGCGCGCGGACCACCTTTGGCTGCCCCTCTCTCTCTCCACTAAGGCCCATATGGCCCATTGCTTCTCCCGGGGGGGGGGGGGTTCCGGTAACCCTCCGGCTCTCCGGTTTTCTCCAAAATCACCAGGAACACTTCCGGTGTCCGAATATAGCCGTCCAATATATCAATCTTTATGTCTCGACCATTTCGAGACTGCTCGTAATGTTCATGATCTCATCCGGGACTCCGAACTCCTTCGGTACATCAAAATTCATAAACTCATAATATAACTGTCATCGAAACCTTAAGCATGCGGACCCTACGGGTTCGAGAACAATGTAGACATGACCGAGACACGTCTCCGGTCAATAACCAATAGCGGAACCTGGATGCTCATATTGGCTCCTACATATTCTACGAAGATCTTTATCGGTCAGACCGCATAACAACATACGTTGTTCCCTTTGTCATCGGTATTTTACTTGCCCGAGATTCGATCGTCGGTATCTCAATACCTAGTTCAATCTCGTTACCGGCAAGTCTCTTTACTCATTTCATAATACATCATCTCGCAACTAACTCATTAGTTGAAATGCTTGCAAGGCTTATGTGATGTGCATTACCGAGAGGGCCCAGAGATACCTCTCCGACAATCGGAGTGACAAATCCTAATCTCGAAATACGCCAACCCAACATGTACCTTTGGAGACACCTCTAGAGCTCCTTTATAATCACCCGGTTACGTTGTGACGTTTGGTAGCACACAAAGTGTTCCTCCGGCAAACGGGAGTTGCATAATCTCATAGTCATAGGAACATGTATAAGTCATGAAGAAAGCAATAGCAACATACTAAACGATCGGGTGCTAAGCTACTGGAATGGGTCATGTCAATCACATCATTCTCCTAATGATGTGATCCCGTTAATCAAATAACAACTCTTTATCTATGGTTAGGAAACATAACCATCTTTGATTAACGAGCTAGTGAAGTAGAGGCATACTAGTGACACTCTGTTTGTCTATGTATTCACACATGTATTATGTTTCCGGTTAATACAATTCTAGCATGAATAATAAACATTTATCATGAAATAAGGAAATAAATAATAACTTTATTATTGCCTCTAGGGCATATTTCCTTCAGGACCTCCCTGACATATCCCAGTGGCGTGGGGTGGCTGGTGGCCACGACATCGGCGGTGACGTGCAGACGGGTGCACTCGGGCGTAGCAGAATAGCGAGGGAGAGCGAGGGGGAAGGGGAGTGTGGAGCTAGGGTTCATCGTGGGGGTCAAAGGGGACATTATCCAGTGCGAGGAGCCAGCGGATGGACGGCGCATGGCCATCCGCGGCCACGGATGCAGTGCACGCAGCCAGCGCGCCCTCTGTGAACAGAGGTGGAAGGAGGCATTGGGGTGGGCTGGGCTGGCTCCTATAGCGAGCATGCCTAAGTGCACAGTGCACTTAGGCCTTTTCTCCTTTTCTTTTATATTCTTTTATGTTTTTTTCTTTTATGATGTTGTTTTGCATTTAGTTAGGCAACCAAATGACTTTTGTATAATATGGAAATTGTCTACATATTTACACTGTAATTATTGGCACTGCCACAAAAAGTTTGAGAGATATTTGAACTCCTTTGAATTTTGCATAAATGAAATTGGATTAATGGGGCTGTTTTGGTCACTGTTGTAATTGTTTTAGGGCCATTAAACATTTTGTTAAATGTTGGATGATGGTTGTTAATTAGTTAGTGAATATTTGTAACCCTCTGAACATTTTTAATTCATTGTTTCAAGAAACTATAATTTGACTCGTTATTTAAATTTGTATTTGAGCTAAGTTTGAAACAAGTGAGGTTTAGCAAAATTTTAATTATGATGACTTGGCATCATTAATAGGGTTTTATTGTAGCTTAAATATTCGGGCGTCACAATTCTCCTCCAATATAAGAAATCTTGTCCCGAGATTTAAGAGGTAGAGTAAGGGGGAAAAGTATGGTTACGAAATCCTAACAGATCTTCTCGGTCTTGGCTTCTCTTCTCGAAGAAGTTAATCCATTTCGTTGATGTCTTCAATTCTCTGCTTCAGGTCATCATGAGGAAGTCGTCATCATTTTTTTCCTATTTTTTTTATAATCCCGTTGTACTTACGAATGGCTAAGGGCAGCTCAGCAACGATAGAATGCTATAAAGGGTAATCATGTGGGGCTATCCCAGGAATGAACACATGAGTATCTCTCGAGTTTAATGAATGAAACATATCGAGAGCCAAGTAAGATGGTACCATAAGAAGTTTCAAGCGGGTAGACAATTCGTTCGATGTATGAACATAGTATGTGAAAGGGTTCATAGCAATGGGAATAAGTATTCTGTCTGATACTCCCTCTCTCTCAGTTTACAGGGCGTGCGCGTACCCCTAGGTCGTCAATTTGACCAACCTAATTTAAGTCATATATTATAAAAAAAATATACGAACATAAACTTCAGATGTTCTATTTTCAAACTGTATAATTTTTGTGTTATATAGTTTATATTAGGGTCATAAAATCGACAACCTAGGTATACACGCAGGACTTGTAAACTGAAATGGAGGGAGTACCGGAATTGATGATCTCTTAGAAGGTGGCTCGTGAATTACGTACGAGGTCACGCGCGAGGAATAACTTTGGAAATAGGGGGTGTACAGGAGAATCAGGTGTTGATCCTGTGGAACTGTGGGTTATGGACACACCATGTGGGATAAAAGTAGAAGGAGCAATGACATCTTGCACGGTCATGATAGCAAGGCATGTCAGAGGGTAAACTGTCAATTATGGCGATGCTACCTCTTGACCACTGTGTTGGTTTTCCCCGAAGAGGAAGGGATGATGCAGCGAAGTAGTGCAAGTATTTCCCTCTGTTTTTGAGAACCAAGGTATCAATCTAGTAGGAGGCTACGCGTGAGTCCCTCGTACCTGCACAAAACAAATAAATCCCCGCAACCAACGCGATAAGGGGTTGTCAATCCCTACACAGCCACTTACGAGAGTGAGATCTGATAGATATGATAAGATAATATTTTTGGTATTTTTATGATAAAGATGCAAAGTAAAATAAAAGCAAAGTAAAAAAGCAAAGGAAATAACTAAGTATTGGTAGATTAATATGATGAATATAGACCCGGGGGCCATAGGTTTCACTAGTGGCTTCTCTCAAGAGCATAAGTATTCTATGGTGGGTGAACGAATTACTCTTGAGCAATTGACAGAATTGAGCATAGTTATGAGAATATCTAGGTATGATCATGTATATAGGCATCACGTCCGAGACAAGTAGACCGACTCCTGCCTGCATCTACTACTATTACTCCACTCATTGACCACTATCTAGCATGCATCTAGAGTATTAAGTTCATGAAAACAGAGTAATGCCTTAAGCAAGATGACATGATGTAGAGCGATAAACTCATGCAATATGATGAAAACCCCATCTTGTTATCCTCGATGGCAACAATACAATACGTGCCTTGCTACCCCTACTGTCACTGGGAAAGGACACCGCAAGATTGAATCCAAAGCTAAGCACTTCTCCCATTGCAAGAAAGATCAATCTAGTAGGCCAAACCAAACTGATAATCCGAAGAGACTTGCAAAGATAACCAATCATACATAAAAGAATTCAGAGAAGATTCAAATATTGTTCATAGATAGACTGATCATAAACCCACAATTCATCGGTCTCAACAAACACACCGCAAAAAGAAGATTACATCGAATAGATCTCCACAAGAGAGGGGGAGAACATTGTATTGAGATCCAAAAAGAGAGAAGAAGCCATCTAGCTAATAACTATGGACCCGTAGGTCTGAGGTGAACTACTCACACTTCATCGAAGGGGCTATGGTGTTGATGTAGAAGCCCTCCGTGATCGATGCCCCCTCCGGCGGAGCTCCGGAACAGGCCCCAAGATGGGATCTCGTGGATACAGAAAGTTGCAGTGGTGGAATTAGGGTTTTGGCTCCGTATCTGATCTTTTGGGGGTACGTAGGTATATATCGGAGGAAGGAGTACGTCGCTGGAGCAACAGGGGGCCCACGAGGGTGGAGGGCGCGCCTGGGGGGGTAGGCGCGTCCCCCTACCTCGTGGCCTCCTCATTTATTTCTTGATGTAGGGTCCAAGTCCCCTGGATCATGTTCGGTGAGAAAATCACGTTCCCGAAGGTTTTATTCCGTTTGGACTCCGTTTGATATTCCTTTTCTTCGAAACCCTGAAATAGGCAAAAAACATCAATTCTGGGTTGGGCCTCCGGTTAATAGGTTAGTCCCAAAAATAATATAAAGTGGATAATAAAGCCCAATAATGTCCAAAATAGTAGATAATATAGCATGGAGCAATCAAAAATTATATATACGTTGGAGACGTATCAAGCATCCCCAAGCTTAATTCTTGCTCGTCCTCGAGTAGGTAAATGATAAAAATAGAATTTTTGATGCGGAGTGTTACTTGGCATAATTTTAATGTAATTCTTCTTAATCGTGGTATGAATATTCAGATCCAAAAGATTCAAGACAAAATTTCATATTGACATAAAAACAATAATACTTCAAGCATACTAACTAAGCAATTATGTCTTCTCAAAATAACATGGCCAAAGAAAGTTCGTCCCTACAAAATCATATAGTTTAGTCATGCTCCATTTTCGTCACACAAGAATGCTCTCATCATGCACAACCCCGATGACAAGCCAAGCAATTGTTTCATACTTTGGTAATCTCAAACCTATAAACTTTCACGCAATATATGAGCGCGAGCCATGGACATAGCACTATGGGTGAAATAGAATATAATGAGGGGGTTATGTGGAGAAGACAAAAAAGGAGAAAGTCTGACATGAACGAGGCTAATAAATGGGCTATCGAGATGCCCACCGATTGATGTTAATGCGAGGAGTAGGGATTGCCATGCAACGGATGCACTAGAGCTATAAATGTATGAAAGCTCAACAAAAGAAACTAAGTGGGTGTGCATCCAACTTGCTTTCTCACGAAGACCTAGGGCACTTGAGGAGGCCCATTGTTGGAATATACAAGCTAAGTTCTATAATGAAAAATTCCCACTAGTATATGAAAGTGACAAAACAAGAGACTCTCTATCATGAAGATTACGGTGCTACTTTGAAGCACAAGTGTGGCAAAGGATAGTAACATTGTCCCTTCTCTCGTTTTCTCTCATTTCTTTATTATTTATTTGGCCTTTCTCTTTTTTTTATATGGCCTTTCTCTTTTTTTATATGGCCTTTCTCTTTTTTTTATAATTCCTCACTTGGGACAATGCTCTAGAAAATGATGATCATCACACTTCTATTTATTTACAACTCAATGATTACAACTCGATGCTAGAAAAAAAGATGACTCTATATGAATGCCTCCGGCGGTGTACTGGGATATGCAATGGACCAAGAGTGACATGTATGAAATAATTATGAACGGTGGCTTTGCCACAAATACTGTGTCAACTACCTTTCCATGCTAAGCAATATAACAATGATGAATGTGTCATGATAAACGGAATGGTGGAAAGTTGCATGGCAATATATCTCGGAATGGCTATGGAAATGCCATAATAGGTAGGTATGGTGGCTGTTTTGAGGAAGATATAAGGAGGTTTATGTGTGAAAGAGCGTATCATATCACGGGGTTTGGATGCACCGGCGAAGTTTGCACCAACTCTCAATATGAGAAAGGGCAATGCACGGTATCGAAGAGGCTAGCAAGGATGGAAGGGTGAGAGTGCGTATAATCCATGGACTCAACATTAGTCATAAAGAACTCACATACTTATTGCAAAAATCTACAATTTATCAAAAACCTCGGCACTACGCGCATGCTCCTAGGGGGATCACTACTAGGGAAAACCCTAGCAGTAGCGCTGGTTTTGTGCTCACTAGTAGCGCGGGTAGGCGCGCTACTAATAAGGTGCTACAGCTATTGCTTAGCAGTCACGCGTGCCCGTACGCGCTACTGCTAGGACAAATAGCTGCAGTGTTTGTTCACTCCCACGCTACTGCTATTGTAACTACTCGCAGCGTGTTTTCTCCCCATCGCTACTAGTATTCTTTTTTTATTTTTTATTTTTAGTGTATTTATGCGCCATCGTACAAATATTGGTACGATACCAGTTATGAGGTTTACATCATTATGTCCATAACAGTGTGTCAAATGAAGGTGGATTAGGTTCAAGTGGAGGCAATATGTGGTGCATGTCAAAAGTATACTACTAATCCAAACTTGATCAGTTTGGACTAGTAGTACTTTCGATGTGCACCACATGTTGCCTCCACTTGAATCTAATCCGCCAGCACAAGCTATTTAATCATCATCATAGTCATTACCACCAACAGTATTTATTTGATCACCACTAACACTAGCTAATAATAATCATCATAGTCATTACCACCAACACTAGCTATTTTATCATCATAGTAATAGTGTAGCACATCATCATCCTCAAACTCATTTCTAGCTAGCTAATCACTCCTGCTGCTCTCTCTTAGGTAAAATAACATAAAACATGTGTAGCTCTCCTCCTTGATCAAGTTGGAGCATGCAGATGAACCTGTCTCCTAATCGTGCGTAGCGCATCTGTTTGCTGCCCCCTAGTACTTCTCTGCGCTTCTCCATCACACATTTGGTCCAGTCTTGCACTATTAAGCATCCGTCGCTAATCTTGAATGCACTAAAGTAATATGTAGGATATCTTGGCCGTAAGCTAATAATACTCATGGTACCTTTAGTCTCGATCCCATAAGGCACAACATTCATCGGGAGTCCCTGTTGAAGAACATCGTATGGTAACATACTTAGCAATGAAGTTTAGCTTCAAAAATAATGTATGGAAAAGATGCACTAGGACAAATAGTAAAAATCTTACCATCCTTCCTAAATAGATGTGACCGTAGTTCATTACGAACACTATTGGTCGCACGTTTTCAGTACTAACATTTCTAAATGCAGGAAGAAAATTTGTCTTGGCAGTATCAAGATCCTCAAGCCATGAAACATAATGACTTAGCTCCTCGCAGTTTAGTTCAGCCTCGGCACAGTAGTAGGTCCTGTCTACCAAGCGCTGGACATGTTTTCTTGCACCAAAATAAGCTGACAATAAAATTAGTTGTCAACTATTTTTGAATAAACAATATCAAAGACATAAATATGGTTGAGAAACTTACATAATGGTATAACTGGAGGCGTCTGCACATCGACCCTGATGTCGGTATTACCTTCAATATCATCTTCCGGACGAATATCAAAGGTGATAACCATATCAAGCTCAAATGGATAAGTCTTGCATAGTGCTCGCCATGTTTTGCATCCAAAATAGGTGTAGTCGTATGAATTGTATAATTTTGCATGCAAAATATAACCATGCTCGGTCTTCAAGTAAACTTTCTTTTCCTCCATAGTACGACTGAAACCTATCTTATCCAATACAAAAACTCTTGCATGGCAGGGGATACGCTAGTAGAATAGTAAAAAAAGACTTGTCATGCTTAATGTCATGCTTAAATATAAGTTGAAGCAAATGAAGCAAATGTCATGCTTAATTACGAAAAAAGACTTATCGTTGTGACTTACTGTATCCACTTCGAAGTTCTCGTCCAGCTTGATGCTGAAGTGCCTATCATCATCTAGGAAGATTCCGTCGCACAGGCCACACTCGTCTTCGCAGTATTTGCAAATACCGAAATCCTTTTCATCGTCAGACATTTCCTACGTTCATAGTTAAAACATTAATTGAAAATCGATCGAAGACAACTATCAGGATACTCAACACACAAATCCGGGGCACTCGATATTTCCTACATCTTCTGGCACAAGTCATGCCAAAATTCACGGAAAAATCTGGCATGACCTTTTCTAAAATAGGACATATCGAGCGCCTGAAATTTGCCGGGATGGAAATGAATCAACACTCTGGCAAAACATAGGCCACTCGGAGGTGTAACCTGCAAACATGACCGGCCACTTGGGCAAGCACATATCCTATTTGAGCAACACAAGATATACATTTCAAAATATCTTATAGGACTCAAATTAGCATGCATTCAATAAGCAAAAGAAATCATCTCATGCATCCATACATCGTCGAATAATATCACTAATACATCCTGAATAGTGTCATACATATAACATCACTAATACAACTAAAACCCTAGCACACGACGGGTATCGGCGTGGGCGGTGGACACCCACAGAGAAGGAACCATCACGGGATCATAGCTCCAGTGAGATCCCTGGAGAACCTGCCAGGTATTGGAGAACCTGTGCTCCAACGCAAACAAGTAGCGACGGATGTGCGTGTCCTCCTCACTGACACGGTGACGCACCACCTCCGCGGGGTCCTCGAGCCTCTGGACCGTCACTGGCCCACGCGACCGCCACCAAAGAAGGTTCGGGTCAACGACAGGCTGTATCCTCACCAACCTGCGCCCCCCGGTAGGTAGCGCCTCCCAGTACCACCCCGGCGGAGCCCAGTCCCGGACATGGCCCATCTGGTCAAGTAGGTGTCGTCCTCCGCTGACTCGACGACGAGGATGCGGGATAGGCATCGTCCACGTCGATGCGGGAAAATTGCTTTAACTAAAAAAATAGCAACAAGTTCTTATTAACTAGTTCTATTAATTCAACTAGTTCTTATTAAAAATAAACTAACTATAAATAAAAATAAACTAGTACCTAATTAGTACCTAGTTCTTACTAACTAATCAGTACCTAGGAACTACTGCCCTAATTACCATCTAATTTGATGAAGCTAGGGGTGGAAAGTGGTAGCCGATATTCCAATTATCCAACTATAAAGTGAAATAAGTGGTCAAATTTTACTCATTTTATGATTCATCTTAGAAATTTGATTCGTTTCCACCCTTAGATGAACCCTAACTCATTTGAGCCGCATCCGCATCCGATTCGTTTCCACCCTTACATAAACCCTAACTAATTTTATGCAACTAAAATATAAGAAACCCTAGGCAGAGGTAGGGGAGAGGGAGGAGCAGGCGTGCTCACCTCGGGTGCCTGCGACGAGGGAGGGGCAGGCGGCGTAGAGGTCGGGGTCGGGGCTCGGGCGCGCGGCGGATGGCGCGTCGAGGTCGGGCTCGGGGGCGGCGTCCGGGGCGGTGTTGAGGTCGGGGGCGGGGGCAGCGTTGAATCTGGGGTCGGGGCGGCGTAGAGGGTGTGCGGAGAGCACGCGGCGGCCGACGGGCGACAGCGGCGGTGAGAGTGGAGAGCTGGATTTGGGGGAAGTGGCCGTGGGAAAGGACGAACCCCGTGGTTAAGTCAGAAGTAGCAATAGCGCGTTCCAGAAAGCGCGCTACTGCTACGTTAGCTACAGCTCATTTTGGGATACACGCTACTGCTACTCCTTTCTCTTTTTCCCCCTTTTCATTGAGTTTTCTTCACATTTTATTTTTTCCTTTCACCTTATTCTATTTCTTTCATTTTCAATTACCTTTCTATGTGCTTTCCATTTAATTTTATATCCTTTAGCAGTAGTGAGTTTAGATTAAAATGCGCTGCTACAAAGAAATAGTGGTAGCGCGGTTCAATATAGGTCGCTACTACTATGTGTAGCCTATCTGCTAAGCCCTGGGAATTTTAGTAGTAACGTGTTTAGAACAAGACGCGCTACTGCTAAAACTTTATCTACAGCGCGGTTTGCACAGGCGCGCTACTACTACTTAGCACCAGCGTGCTTCTTTGACCCGCGCTACTACTAAAGTTCTGTGTATAAGGTTTTCCCTAGTAGTGGATAGATTGGTAGGAAAAGACCATCGCTCGTCCCCGACCGCCACTCATAAGAAAGACAATCAAATAACACCTCATGTTTCAAATTTGTTACATAACGTTTACCATACGTGCATGCTACGGGACTTGCAAACTTCAACACAAGAATTTCTCAATTTCACAACTACTCAAGTAGCACGACTTTGATATTATTACCTCCATATCTCAAAACAATCATCAAGCATCAAACTTCTCTTAGTATTCAAAACACTCATAAGATTTTTTTACTAATCTTGAATACCTAGCATATTAGGATTTTAAGCAAATTACCATGCTATTTAAGACTCTCAAAATAATTTAAGTGAAGCATGAGAGATCAATAATTTCTATAAAACAAATCCACCGCCGTGCTCTAAAAGATATAAGTGAAGTACTAGAGCAAAACTATATAGCTCAAAAGATATAAGCGAAGCACATAGAGTATTCTAACAAATTCCAAATCATGTATGGCTCTATCAAAAGGTGTGTACAGCAAGGATGATTGTGGTAAACTAAAAATCAAAGACTTAAATCATACAAGATGCTCCAAGCAAAACACATATCATGTGGTGAATAAAAATATAGTTCCAAGTAAAGTTACCGATGGAAGTAGACGAAAGAGGGGATGCCTTCCGGGGCATCCCCAAGCTTTGGCTTTTAGGTGTCCTTAGATTATCTTGGGGGTGCCATGTTCATCCCCAAGCTTAGGCTCTTGCCACTCCTTGTTCCATAATCCATCAAATCTTTACCCAAAACTTGAAAACTTCACAACACAAAACTCAAAGTAGAAAATCTCGTGAGCCCCGTTAGCGAAAGAAAACAAAAGACCAATTCAAGATACTGTAATGAACTCATTATTTATTTATATTGGTGTTAAACCTACTGTATTCAAACTTCTCTATGGTTTATAAACTATTTTACTAGCCATAGATTCATCAAAATAAGCAAACAACACACGAAAAACGAAATCTGTCAAAAACAGAACAGTCTGTAGTAATTTGTAGCTAGCGCAAGATCTAGAACCCCAAAAATACTAAAATAAATTGATGGACGTGAGGAATTTATCTATTAATCATCTTCAAAAATAATTAACTAAATATCACTTTCCAAATAAAAATGGCAGCAGTTCTCGTGAGCGCTAAAGTTTCTGTTTTTTACAGCAAGGTTAACAAGACTTTCCCCAAGTCTTCCCAACAGTTCTACTTGGCACAAACACTAATTAAACACAAAAAACACAACGAAAAACAGAGGCTATATAAATTATTTATTACTAAACAGGAGCAGAAAGCAAGGAATAAAAATTAAAACTGGGTTGCCTCCCAACAAGCGCTATCGTTTAACGCCCCTAGCTAGGCATAACAAGCAAGGATAGATCTAGGTATTGCCATCTTTGGTAGGCAATCCATAAGTGGCTCTCATAATAGATTCATAAGGCAATTTAATTTTCTTTCTAATAAAGTGTTCCATGTCTTTCCTTAACGGCAATTGGAATCTAATATTTCCTTCCTTCATATCAATAATTGCACCAATCGTTCTAAGGAAAGGTCTACCAAGAATAATAGGACATCAAGGATTGCAATATATGTCGAGAACAATAAAATCTACGGTACATAATTCCTATTTGCAAAAATAAGAACATCATTAATTCTTCCCATAGGTTTCTTAATAGTGGAATCCGCAAGGTGCAAGTTTAGGGAGCAATCATCAAAATCACGGAAACCTAACAAATCACACAAAGTCTTTGGAATCGTGGAAACACTAGCACCCAAATCAGATAAAGCGTAGCATTCAGGATCTTTAATTCTAATTTTAATAGTTGGTTCCCACTCATCATAAAGTTTTCTAGGTATAGAAACTTCCAATTCAAGTTTTTCTTCATAAGATTGCATCAAGGCATCAACGATATGTTTAGTGAACGCTTTATTTTGACTATAAGCATGAGGAGAATTTAACACAGATTGCAACAAGGAAATACAATGAATCAAAGAGCAATTTTCATAATTAAATTCCTTGAAATCGAAAATAGTGGGTTTAGCAACATCTAGCGTTTTAATTTCTTCAATCCCACTTTTATCAATTTTAGCATCAAGATCTAAAAACTCCGAATTCTTGGAACGCCTTCTAGGTAAAGGTGGATCATATTCAGTCCCATCATTATCCAGATTCATATTGCAAAACAAAGATTTAATAGGGGACACATCAGTGACTTTTAGATCTTCATCTTTATTTTCATAGGAACTAGAAGAACACGCTCTTATAAAGGCATCTTTCTTAGCACGCATCCTAGTGGTTCTTTCTTTACACTCATCAATGGAAATTCTCATGGCTTTGAGAGACTCATTGAAATCATGCTTAGGTGGAATAGATCTAAGTTTCAAAGAATCAACATCAAGAGCAATTCTATCAACGTTCCTAGCCAACTCATCAATCTTAAGCAATTTTTCTTCAATCATGGCATTGAATTCTTTTGCGAAGTAATAAATTCTTTAATATTAGATTAAAAATCAGAGGGCATCTTATTATAATTTACATAAGAATTGTTGTAAGAATTACCATAATTATTAGAGGGATTACTAGGATAAGGCCTAGGATTAAAATTTCCTCTATACGCGTTATTACCAAAATTGTTCCTACCAACAAAATTCACATCCATAGATTCATTATTATTTTCAATCAAAGTAGACAGGGGAATATCATTAGGATCAGAAGAAACACTCTTACTAGCAAATAATTTCATAAGTTCATCCATATTTCCACTCAAAACATTAATTTCTTCTATCGCATGCACCTTTTTATTAGTAGATCTTTCAGTATGCCATTGAGAATAATTAACCATAATATTATCTAGGAGTTTAGTAGCTTCTCCTAAAGTGATTTCCATAAAAGTACTGCCGTGGCAGAATCTAAAAGATTTCTAGAAGCAAAATTCAATCCGGCATAAAATTTTTGTATAATCATCCACAAATTCAAACCATGAGTAGGGCAATTACGTATCATTAATTTCATTCTCTCCCAAGCTTGTGCAACATGTTCATGATCAAGTTGCTTAAAATTCATAATATCGTTTCTAAGAGAGATGATCTTAGCGGGATGAAAATACTTAGAGATAAAAGCATCTTTGCACTTATTCCATGAATCAATACTATTTTTAGGCAAAGACGAAAACCAAGCTTTAGCACGATCTCTAAGCGAAAAAGGAAATAGCTTCAATTTAACAATATCGTTATCCACATCTTCGTTCTTTTGCATATCACACAAATCAACGAAGCTATTTAGATGGGTACCGACATCTTCACAAGGAAGGCCGGAAAACGGATCTTTCATAA
Organism: Triticum urartu; assembly: GCF_003073215.2. Classification (NCBI taxonomy): domain Eukaryota; kingdom Viridiplantae; phylum Streptophyta; class Magnoliopsida; order Poales; family Poaceae; genus Triticum; species Triticum urartu. The sequence continues at coordinate 609,350,003 of NC_053028.1, forward strand.
CAAGATTCAGCATCGGTAAGAGGAGCAATTGGAGTACTAATAAAATCATTGTTGTTGGTATTGGTGAAGTCACACAATTTAGTGTTATCTTGAGCCATCGTGACAAGCAAGCAAACTAACACACAAGCAAACAAAAAGCAAGCGGACAAAAAGAGGCAAATGGGAAAGAGAGGGAGGATAGAGAGAGAAGGCGAATAAAACGGCAAGTGTGAAGTCGGGGAGAGGAAAACGAGAGGGCAATGGCAAATAATGTAATGCGAGAGATAAGGGTATGTGGTGGGTACTTGGTATATTGACTTTTGCGTAGACCTGCTGGGCAACGGCGCCAGAAATCCTTCTTGCTACCTCTTGAGCACTTCGTTGGTTTTCCCCGAAGAGGAAGGGATGATGCAGCAAAGTAGCGTAAGTATTTCCCTCAGTTTTTGAGAACCAAGGTATCAATCCAGTAGGAGGCTACGCGTGAGTCCCTCATGTTGGGTTTCGTAGTAATTTCTAAAAATTTCCTACGCACACGCAAGATCATTGTGATGCATAGCAACGAGAGGGGAGTGTGATCTATGTACCCTTTGTAGATCGACAACGGAAGCGTTTGGTTGATGTAGTCGTACGTCTTCACGGCCCGACCGATCAAGCACCGAAACTACAGCACCTCCGAGTTTTAGCACACGTTCAGCTCGATGACGATCCCCGGACTCCGATCCAGCAAAGTGTCGGGGAAGAGTTCCGTCAGCACGACGGCGTGGTGACGATCTTGATGTACTACTGCTGCAGGGCTTCGCCTAAGCACCGCTACAATATTATCGAGGACTATGGTGGCTGGGGGCGCCGCACATGGCTAAGAATAAGATCACGTGGATCAACTTGTGTGTCTCTGGGGTGCCCCTGCCTCCGTATATAAAGGACTAAAGGGGGGGTGCGGCCGACCTAGGAGAGGCGCGCCAGGAGAGTCCTACTCCCTCTGGGAGTAGGATTCCCCCCCCCAATCCTAGTTGGAATAGGATTCGCGGAGGGGGGAATAGAGAGAGAGGGGCCGGCCCCCTCTCCTTGTCCTATTCGGACCAAGGGAGGGTCATGTCAATCAGATCATTCAACTAATGATGTGATCCCGTTAATCAAATGACAACTCTTTGTTCATGGTTAGGAAACATAACCATCTTTGATTAACGAGCTAGTCAAGTAGAGGCATACTAGTGACACTCTGTTTGTCTATGTATTCACACATGTATTATGTTTCCGGTTAATACAATTCTAGCATGAATAATAGACTTTTATCATGATATAAGGAAATAAATAATAACTTTATTATTGCCTCTAGGGCATATTTCCTTCAGTCTCCCACTTGCACTAGAGTCAATAATCTAGTTCACATCGCCATGTGATTTATTAGCAATAGTTCACATCACCATGTGATTAACACCCACAGTCCACATCGATATGTGACCAACACCCAAAGGGTTTACTAGAGTTAGTAATCTAGTTCACATCGCTATGTGATTAACACCCAAAGAGCACTAAGGTGTGATCATGTTTTGCTTGTGAGATAATTTTAGTCACCAGGTCTGTTATATTCATATCCGTATGAATTTTGCAAATATTTATGTCAACAATGCTCTGCACGGAGCTACTCTAGCTAATTGCTCCCACTTTCAATATGTATCTAGATTGAGATTTAGATTCATCTAGATTAGTGTCAAAACTTGCATCGGCGTAACCCTTTACGACGAACCTTTTTTCACTTCCATAATCGAGAAACATATCCTTATTCCACTAAGGATAATTTTGACCGTTGTCCAGTGATCTACTCCTAGATCACTATTGTACTCCCTTGCCAAACTGAGTGGTAGGGTATACAATAGATCTGGTACACGGCATGGCATACTTTATAGAACCTATGACCAAGGCACAGGGAATGACATTCATTCTCTTTCTATCTTCTGCCGAGGTCGGGCTTTGAGTCTTACTCAATTTCACACCTTGTAACATAGGCAAGAAACTCTTTCTTTGTCTGTTCCATTTTGAACTACTTCAAAATCTTGTCAAGGTATGTATTTATTGAAAAACCTTATCAAGCATCTTGATCTATCTCTATAGATCTTGACGCTCAATATGTAAGCAACTTCACCGAGGTCTTTCTTTGAAAAACTCCTTTCAAACACTCCTTTATGCTTTGCAGAATAATTCTACATTATTTCCGATCAACAATATGTCATTCACATATACTTATCAGAAATGTTGTACTGCTCCCACTCACTTTCTTGTAAATACAGGCTTCACCGCAAGTCTGTATAAAACTATATCCTTTGATCAACTTATCAAAGCGTATATTCCAACTCCGAGATGCTTGCACCAGTCCATAGATGGATCGCTGGAGCTTGCATATTTTGTTAGCACCTTTAGGATTGACAAAACCTTCTGGTTGCATCATATACAACTCTTCTTTAATAAATCCATTAAGGAATGCAGTTTTGTTTATCCATTTGCCAGATTTCATAAAATGCGACAATTGCTAACATGATTCGGACAGACTTAAGCATAGATACGAGTGAGAAACTCTCATCGTAGTCAACACCTTGAACTTGTCGAAAACCTTTTGCGACAATTCTAGCTTTGTAGATAGTAACACTAGTATCAGCGTCCGTCTTCCTCTTGAAGATCCATTTATTTTCTATGGCTTGCCGATCAACGGGCAAGTCAACCAAAGTCCACACTTTGTTCTCATACATGGATCCCATCTCAGATTTCATGGCCTCAAGCCATTTCTCGGAATTTGGGCTCATCGTCGCTTCCTCATAGTTCGTAAGTTCGTCATGGTCTAGTAACATGACTTCCAGAACAGGATTACCGTACCACTCTGGTGCGGATCTCACTCTGGTTTACCAACGAGATTCGGTAGTAACTTGATCTGAAGTTACATGATCATCCTCATTAGCTCCCTCACTAATTGGTGTAGTAGTCACAGGAACAGATTTCTGTGACGAACTACTTTCCAATAAGGGAGCAGGTACAGTTATCTCATCAAGTTCTACTTTCCTCCCACTCACTTCTTTCAAGAGAAACTCCTTCTCTGGAAAGACTCCGAATTTAGCAACAAAAGTCTTGCCTTCGGATTTGTGATAGAAGGTGTACCCAACAGTCGCCTTTGGGTATCCTATGAAGACATACTTCTCTGATTTGGGTTCGAGCTTATCATGTTGAAACTTTTTCACATAAGCATCGCAGTCCCAAACTTTAAGAAACGACAACTTTGGTTTCTTGCCAAACCATAGTTCAGATTGTGTCGTCTCACCGGACTTAGATGGTGCCCTATTTAACGTGAATGCAGCTGTCTCTAATGCATAACCCCAAAACGATAGTGGTAGATCGGTAAGAGACATCATAGATTGCACTAAATCCGATAAAGTACGGTTATGACGTTCGGACACACCATTATGCTGTGGTGTTCCATGTGGCATGAGTTTGTGAAACTATTCCATATTGTTTAATTTGAAGACCAAACTCGTAACTCAAATATTTGTCTCCGCGATCAGATCGTAGAAACTTTATTTTCTTGTCACGATGATTTTCTACTTCACTCTGAAATTCTTTGAACTTTTCAAATGTTTCAGACTTATGTTTCATCAAGTAGATATACCCATATCTGCTCAAATCATCTGTGAAGTTCAGAAAATAACGATACTTGCCGTGAGCCTTAACACTCATCGGACTGCATAAATCAGTATGTATTATTTCCAATAAGTCAGTTGCTCGCTCCGGAGAACGGAGTCTTAGTCATCTTGCCCATGAGGCATGGTTCGCAAGCATCAAGTGATTCATAATCAAGTGATTCCAAAATCCCATCAGCATGGAGTTTCTTCATGCGCTTTACACCAATATGACCTAAACGGCAGTGCTACAAATAAGTTGCACTATCATTATTAACTTTGCATCTTTTGGTTTCAATATTATGATCATGTGTATCACTACGATCGAGATCCAACGAACTATTTTCATTGGGTGTGTAACAATATAAGGTTTTATTCATGTAAACAGAACAACAATTTATTCTCTTACTTAAATGAATAACCTTATTACAATAAACATGATCAAATCATATACATGCTTAACGCAAACACCAAATAACACTTATTCAGGTTCAACACTAATCCCGAAAGTATAGGGAGTGTGCGATGATGATCATATCAATCTTGGAACCACTTCCAACACACATCGTCACTTCACCCTTAACTAGTCTTTGTTCATTCTGCAACTCCCGTTTCGAGTTACTAATCTTAGCAACTGAACTAGTATCAAATACTGAGGGGTTGCTATAAACACTAGTAAAGTACACATCAATAACATGTATATCAAATATACTTATGTTCACTTTGCCATCCTTCTTATCTGCCAATCACTTGAGGTAGTTCCGCTTCCAGTGACCAGTTCCTTTGCAGTAGAAACACTTAGTCTCAGGCTTAGGACCAGACTTGGGCTTCTTCACTTGAGCAGCAACTTGCTTGCTGTTCTTCTTGAAGTTCCCCTTCTTCCCTCTGCCCTTTTCTTGAAACTAGTGATCTTGTCTACCATCAACACTTGATGTTTTTCTCGATTTCTACCATCGTCAATTTCCGCATTACGAAGAGCTTGGGAATCGTTTCCGTTATCCCTTGCATATCATAGTTCATCACGAAGTTCTACTAACTTGGTGATGGTGACTAGAGAATTCTGTCAATCACTATCTTATCTGGAAGATTAACTCCCGCTTGATTCAAGCGATTGTAGTACTCAGACAATCTGGGTATATGCTCACTAGTTGAGCGATTCTCCTCCATCTTTTAGCCATAGAACTTGTTGGAGACTTCATATCTCTCAACTCGGGTATTTGCTTGAAATATTAACTTCAACTCCTGGAACATCTCATATGCTCCATGATGTTCAAAACGTCTTTGAAGTCCCGATTCTAAGCCATTAAGCATGGTGCACTAAACTATCAAGTAGTCATCATATTGAGCTAGCCAAACGTTCATAACATCTGCATCTGCTCCTGCAATAGGTCCGTCACCTAGCGGTGCATCAAGGACATAATTCTTCTGTGCAGCAATGAGGATAAACCTCAGATCACGGATCCAATCCACATCATTGCTACTAACATCTTTCAACACAATTTTCTCTAGGAACATATCAAAATAAACACAGGGAAGCAACAACGCGAGCTATTGATCTACAACATAATTTGCAAAATACTACCAGGACTAAGTTCATGATAAATTTAAGTTCAATTAATCATATTACTTAAGAACTCCCACTTAGATAGACATCCCTCTAATCCTCTAAGTGATTACGTGATCCAAATCAACTAAACCATGTCCGATCATCACGTGAGATGGAGTAGTTTCATTGGTGAACATCGCTATGTTGATCATATCTGCTATATGATTCACGCTCGACCTTTCGGTCTCCGTGTTCCAAGGCCATATCTGTATATGCTTGGCTCGTCAAGTATAACCTGAGTATTCTGCGTGTGCAACTGTTTTGCACCCGTTGTATTTGAACGTAGAGCCTATCACACCCGATCATCACGTGGTGTCTCAGCACGAAGAAATTTCGCAACGGTGCATACTCAGGGAGAACACTTCTTGATAATTAGTGAGAGATCATCTTATAATGCTACCGTCAATCAAAGCAAGATAAGATGCATAAAAGATAAACATCACATGCAATCAATATAAGTGATATGATATGGCCACCATCATCTTGTGCTTGTGATCTCCATCTTCGAAGAACCGTCATGATCACCATCGTCACCGGCGCGACACCTTGATCTCCATCGTAGCATCGTTGTCGTCTCGCCAATCTTATGCTTCCACGACTATCGCTACCGCTTAGTGATAAAGTAAAGCATTACAGCGCGAATGTATTGCATACAATAAAGCGACAACCATATGGCTCCTGCCAGTTGCCGATAACTCGGTTACAAAATATGATCATCTCATACAATAAAATTTAGCATCATGTCTTGACCATATCACATCACAACATGCCCAGCAAAAACAAGTTAGACGTCCTCTACTTTGTTGTTGCAAGTTTTACATGGCTGCTACGGGGTTAAGCAAGAACCAATCTTACCTACGCATCAAAACCACAATGATAGTTTGTCAAGTTAGTGTTGTATTAACCTTCGCAAGGACCGGGCGTAGCCACACTCGGTTCAACTAAAGTTGGAGAAACTGTCACCCGCAAGCCACCTATGTGCAAAGCACGTTGGGAGAACCGGTCTCGCGTAAGCGTACGCGTAATGTCGGTCCGGGCCGCTTCGTCCAACAATACCGCCGAACCAAAGTATGACATGCTGGTAAGCAGTATGACTTATATCGCCCACAACTCACTTGTGTTCTACTCGTGCATATAACATCAACATATAAAACCTAGGCTCGGATGCCACTTTTGGGTTTCGTAGTAATTTCAAAAAAATTCCTACGCACACGCAAGATCATGGTGATGCATAGCAACGAGAGGAGAGTGTGATCTACGTACCCTTTGTAGATCGACAACGGAAGCGTTTGGTTGATGTAGTCGTACGTCTTCACGGCCCGACCGATCAAGCACCGAAACTACGGCACCTCCGAGTTTTAGCACATGTTCAGCTCGATGACGATGCCCGGACTCTGATCCAACAAAGTGTCGGGGAAGAGTTCCGTCAGCACGATGGCGTGGTGACGATCTTGATGTACTACTGCTGCAGGGCTTCGCCTAAGCACCACTACAATATTATCGAGGACTATGGTGGCTGGGGGCGCCGCACACGGCTAAGAATAAGATCACGTGGATCATCTTGTGTGTCTCCGGGGTGCCCCTGCCTCCGTATATAAAGGACTAAAGGGGGGGTGCGGCCGGCCTAGGAGAGGCGCGCCAGGAGAGTCCTACTCCCTCTAGGAGTAGGATTCCCCCCCCCCAATCCTAGTTGGAATAGGATTTGCGGAGGGGGGAATAGAGAGAGAGGGGCCGGCCCCCTCTCCTTGTTATCCTCGATGGCAACAATACAATACGTGCCTTGCTGCCCCTACTGTCACTAGGAAAGGACACCGCAAGATTGAACCCAAAGCTAAGCACTTCTCCCATTGCAAGAAAGATCAATCTAGTAGGCCAAACCAAACTGATAATTCGAAGATACTTGCAAAGATAACCAATCATACATAAAAGAATTCAGAGAAGATTCAAATATTGTTCATAGATAGACTTGATCACAAACCCATAATTCATCGGTCTCAACAAACACACCGCAAAAACAAGATTACATCGAATAGATCTCCACAAGAAAGGGAGAGAACATTGTATTGAGATCCAAAAAGAGAGAAGAAGCCATCTAGCTAATAACTATGGACCCGTAGGTCTGAGGTGAACTACTCACACTTCATTGGAGGGGCTATGGTGTTGATGTAGAAGCCCTCCGTGATCGATGCCCCCTCCGGCGGAGCTCCAGAACAGGCCCCAAGATGGGATCTCATGGATACAAAGAGTTGCGGCGGTGGAATTAGCGTTTGGCTCCGTATCTAATCGTTTGGGGGTACGTAGGTATATATAGGAGGAAGGAGTACGTCGGTGGAGCAACAGGGGGCCCACGAGGGTGGAGGGCGCGCTTGGGGGGTAGGCGCGCCCCCTACCTCGTGGCCTCCTCCTTTATTTCTTGACGTGGGGTCCAAGTCTCCTGGATCATGTTCGGTGAGAAAATCACGTTCCCGAAGGTTTTATTCCGTTTGGACTCCGTTTGATATTCCTTTTCTTCGAAACCCTGAAATAGGCAAAAAACAGCAATTCTGGGCTGGGCCTCCGGTTAATAGGTTAGTCCCAAAAATAATATAAAAGTGGATAATAAAGCCCAATAATGTCCAAAACAGTAGATAATATAGCATGGAGCAATCAAAAATTATAGATACGTTGGAGACGTATCAGGCGGCAACAAAGTCGGTACCAAGGGCGAGGGACGAAGAGAACCATTTTCTTGCTCGCTGAACGAGGCGGACCAATAGGCTAAGTTCTTGTCAATCGGTGGCTACCGGGATGTTATCAACATTAGTAACAGGGTCTTGCTGACAGAATTGTACACCGAGGTGTTTACATAAGGAGGAGAATATTACTGCTTAGATCATATAGATCTCAAGAAACGTTACACCAACCAATGGAAAGGAAAATATAATTATCAGATTAAATAGGACAATGGAAAGGAAAATGTGTTTAAACACATATTTCAACCGTATATCCTTCCCAAGGACAAGTAGAGCATGATATCTGTGACAGGATATAATGTAGAAAACCCTTTAGGTAAGGGGAGAAAAATTTCATGACATTACCCATACAACAGTGTTTGGATAATTGAGTAAGAAACATTTAGCATTGGGCTTCAAATGTTATTGTTGAAAATCGGAGTACCACATTCATGCTTCGAGATAGCATTGACATGGTCTACAAGCAAAGGTTGGACTTGGATATACAAAGGATTCATCAGGAACAACTTATAGAATAAGTCTTACAATTTCCTCATGGAAGAATGGTTAACCTTGCAAAAAAGAGAACTATAACAATAGGGCCTCCAGCCAGGTGTGCTAGGCATGACATCACCTTACCGAGTCATATAAAGACCAATGTTATAACTCTTGGAAATATGTTCCAACTATCATATTTGACCGAGATTCAGTTCTGCTTGGTGTCAGGATACCTCAGACTCAGGATGCCAGAGAAAAAAGATGCAACACAAATTGACGAGATGACATTCTAAGATTCTCGGGAAATGAACTATGGAAGCGAGTTCCGAAACATGAGTTCATCATTAATCCAAGGAGAGGATGAGGAGGTGGTTGATGAACTTAGCGACAATTCATCAAGATTTCCAAAAAGATGTATTTCCACAATTATGTGAACAAAGAGATAACATTGGTCAGATCAAATGATATAATGATGTATGCTTGATTAAATCATACACCATTAAACATTGGTTGAAAGGTGCACCCAGAATATGGGCTTAGGTAGCATGATCAATGTTAGAATGGTGATTCAATAATCAATAGTTTAAGAATGAACGGTTGACCATTAACTTCAAAGCAATAAAGATGCTAGAAGGGCCGAATCCAAACAACACCGTTCACCTGTTGGTATCCCGGTTAAAACCAACATGGGGACCAAGAAAGAATGGTGATGGTGAGAAGTATCACTATATCAAGAATTAATAGTTGAGGTAATTACCTCAACATTCTTGACATAACAGATGGTAGTAGTCCAAGGTAGAATCATAATATAAGTTGGATAGAAATGAAAATACACAAAACATGAGCAAGTTTTGTGTCGAAGGAAATGCGAGAATGTTGTCGATGTAAAAATAAATCATCGAGGGGGCAAGGATGGTATTACTCATCTTGAATTCGACACACAACTTGGAAGAAGTCAAATTGTTGACGACGATCACGACAAATTTGTCGAGAGGTTTCAAGAAGATGTAATCGATCGGCGATGACATCAAGTCAAATGAATGATGAAGCGAAAGGTTATCGGAACCAAGGGCACGACACAAACTCAAACTCAAGCTTGCTGTTCAAGTTGAATGATATGACGAGGAAGATCGACGTAAGCTTACCTCATTGTCGAAAGTTGTGCTCTGGGAATAAGGACCAGGAAGTACAGTTAAAATCATCATGATAATGATATAGTCAAACAGGCAAGGAATGGCGTGATCGGGTACAAACTCGTAAGTAAAGAAGATTACCAAGAGTTTTGATTTATAGTATAGAAACAATTCAGTTATCAGTGTCCTTGAGTGTTTAACCACTCAGAACCCGTGGAAAATCTAGAATTGGTGAGAAGTAATACTAGAGGAAAACTCATAGGAAGCAACATAGTTCTTTGATATTCTCAAGATACCATAGGGTAATACTCAAAGGAGGAACGAAATAGGGGTTGCGGAGATGTATTTATCTGCAAAAGGCAAGTGCTTTGACTTGTCTGAGAAATGGAATCGAAGGAGAACAAAATGGTCGAAACCACATATGTAAATTATCAAACCACAGATACAAGATGAACTTATAACAAGGGGGTAATTAATTTTTTTTACGAGAAGCTTCCATGATAAGATCTGCATTCTGTCCATGGGCATGAACACAAAGTTCAAGGTCGACTCCCACTTCTCCAATGCATGACCTTTCATTCACTTCTCGTCCTCGAAGAAGTTGTATGGTAGAAAATTATTTGGTAAAAACACCAAAAGGGAATCACTTGTGAAAACCTTCGGGTTAATAAGGTTTTTAGGGAAGGTATAGGTTCAACCCATCGGGGCATCTTAGAAACATATACCTCAAGCTTCAAGAGTAAATATCACCAGCTCAAAAGCATTGCATGGTTGGCCTGATCAGAGAATAGGATTTACCAATGGCATTATGTATCAAGGAAAGAGCTCCAGGTTTTGAGAATATGAAAGAGCAATCGGTTAATAATCCACCAAAGGATCTAGCGGACCGCAAAGGATCTAATGTGAGTAACGGTACTCATCTAGAAGAAGAACGAATGCAAGGGATCAGATTATAGAAACAACTAACTAATTCAAAGCTCAAATGTAAAAGAATTATTATTTCCAAATCCAGGGGATCAGAAGCAAACGCCCTGATTAAGGATGGATAAGTTGAGTAAGCTTAGGGGTACAATCAACAACAATTTGATTGGCCGAGATCAAGGTCACGTTTAATGTGACATCTGAGCCAGAAGGATGAATTATAGGATCTGATTGAGGATTGCGAGCATTCGCAAAATATTGAATCAATGGACTCAAAGTGCGTGACAAAGGATGCCAAAAGATTTACTAGACTCATGGGATTTAACCATAATGCAAGAAAGCAAGAATTTCAAGAGCAAAATCTGCTGAGGATTTTTGAAAGATCGAATAGTATTTCAAAGACCCTTCCGAAACACATGAACAACTGGAGATGGGCGATACTCGCTAAGTGAGAGGAATTATCCGTAGGGGTATTCATGTGGCAAGAACTGCAAGGCGGTAGGCACAAATTATTCACAGAACAATAATGAAAATTTTGGGGTATCTTGTAATAACAAGATCAATGGGGAATGATTGTATGAATGGCAAGTGCATGTGGTTATCCATAGGGGTTTATCGATGGAAGGGAATTGCAATAGCGATGGCACAAAGTCTCGAGAGAACATCGGAGGGTATCTTCGGAATCCTTCAATGCACCAAACAATCATCTAGAGTGAGGGTCTCTCCGGGAGGAAGTAACTACAAGAACCTAAAGTCGGAGTTAGTAAATTCATTTTAACCCGAATAGAAGAGAGATCAGAGTCCCAGAGTATAGACGAGGAATAAAATATCCTAATACCACCCAAATGGTGACGTGGCCCCGTAAGACACACAACCATGTTAGTAAAAAGTTATGCAATGTCTTGACTCGACTTCGGCCAAGGAGTGTGGAAGGAGGATTCCTACAGGCAGTCGGCTCTGATACCAACTTGTGATGCCCCCGATTTGACCGTACACTAATCATACACGCAAATGTGTACGATCAAGATTAAGTACTCACGGGAAGATATCAAAACATAACTCTAGACACAAATTAAAATAATACAAGCTTTATATTACAAGCCAGGGGCCTCGAGGGCTCGAATACAAGAGCTCGATCATAGACGAGTCAGCGGAAGCAACAATATCCGAGTACAGACATAACTTAAACAAGTTTGCCTTAAGAAGGCTAGCACAAAAACTAGCAATGATCGAAAAGGCAAGGCCTCCTGCCTGGGACCTCCTAACTACTCCTCGAAGCCGAACTCCATGTAGAATCATCCTCGGGATCCTCTTGCTCCTGGACTCCATCATATGATCGCAATAACCGGGAAAGGGGGGCAAAGAAGCAGCAAAGCAACCGTGAGTACTTATCCAAAGTACTCGCAAGCAAGGATCTACACTACATATGCATTGGTATCAATGAAAAGGGTAGTATCTGTGGATTGAATTGCAGAATGCCAGAAAGAGGGGAATAGCTCATCCTATCGAAGAATATGCTTCTGGCAAGATCCATCTTGAAGCGGTAGAAGAGAGTAGATGGTAAGTTAACCAAGTATCATCGCATAGCATAATCCTACCCGGTGATCCTCTCCTCGTCGCCCTGTGAGAGAGCGATCACCGGGTTGTATCTGACACTTGGAAGGGTGTATTTGATTAAGTATCTGGTTCTAGTTGTCACAAGGTCAATGTACAACTCTGGGTCGTCCTTTTATCGAGGGACACGGCTATTCGAATAGATAAGCTTCCCTGCAGGGGTGCACCATATTTCCCAACACGCTCGATCCCCTTTGGCTGGACACACTTTCCTGGGTCATGCCCGGCCTCGGAAGATCAACACGTCGCAGCCCTACCTAGGCACAACAGAGAGGTCAGCACGCTGGTCTAAATCCTATGCGTGCAGGGGTCTGGGCCCATCGCCCATTGCACACCTACACGTTGCGTATGCGGCTAGTGAGCAGACCTAGCAACCTCCATTATAAAGGAAGTTGCGTTACGCGGTCTAACCCGGCGCGCGCCGCTCAGTCGCTAACGTCAAGAAGGCTTCGGCTGATACCACGACGTCGAGTGCCCATAACTGTTCCCGTGTAGTTGGTTAGTGCGTATAGGCCAGTGGCCAGACTCAGATCAAATACCAAGATCTCGTTAAGCGTGTTATTTTGAAGTAACAACGGACACCGACCAGGGCCAGGCCCACCTCTCACCTAGGTGATCTTAACCTGCCATGTCGCTCCGCCACAAAGTAACAGTCGGGAGTCGTCGGGAACCCAGGCCCACCTCTTCCGGGATGGAACCACCTGTCCTTTCAGCCCCCTCATCGGAATCACTTGCGGGTACTCTACGAGCGGACCCGACTTTAGTCACCACCTGTATCACATATTATGTATAAGTATATACCCGTGATCACCTCCCAAGTGATCACGGCCCAATAGTATAGTATGGCAGACGGACAAGAATGTAGGACCACTGATGATAAACTAGCATCCAATACTAAGCATTTAGGATTGCAGGTAAGGTATCAATAATTGTAGCAACAATGACAGGCTATGCAACATAATAGGATTAACCGGAAACAGTAACATGCTACACTACTCTAATGCAAGCAGTAGAGAGAAGAATAGGCGATATCGGGTTGATCAAGGGGGGGCTTACCTGGAAGCTCCACTGAAAGGGAAGAAGTGTCATCGTCGACGTAGTCGATCACAGGGGCATCAGCAGCGGTCTCAGGGTCTACCGAAGAGAAGAGGTGGAGAAACAGTAAATACATAGCAAGCAAGTACATAACAGGACAACGGGCAGAGCTAGACGTGTTCTAACGCGGTGCTACACGTTACCGGTGAAGGGGATGACATCCGATAATGCTTTCCCAAAGTTTGGCATTTTCGGACAAATGAAACGGAGGGGGAAAGTTCCATGTTAGCTATGATAGGGGCACATGACAGATGAACGGAGAGCGTATTCGGATTCGTCTCATCGTTCTGAGCAACTTTCATGTATAAAACTTTTTCATCTGAGTTATAGATTATTTTCTATAATTTTTCAAAGATTTAAACAATTTCCTGAATTTATTATTAATTCGAAATAAATAGATAAAATTCTATGCGCACCCAGATCTGTGTACACAGAGGTGTAGCAGAGGGTGACAAGCGGGTCCAGGGGTCCCAATTGACCAGTCAACGTTTGACTGGTCAATAGTGGGTGGGGCCCCCTGTCAAACACGCATTTAGCTAATTACATATTAGTTTGGCTAACTAAGTAATTAGTGTAACTAAAACAATTTAATTGAGTTAATTAATCAATTAATTATTTTTTATATATTTTCTTAAACACATTTTTTAAGAAAAAGGGCTGGGGGCCTCGCTGGCAGTGGCCCATCTGGCCACTGGAGCGGGTTAGCAGGCATCGGGCGCTGGGGCGTGGGAGTGGGCGATGGCGCCCATCAGGGTGGAGGGCGAGGCCAGCCCGGGCACGGCGGACAAAGCCCCGGGGCGCCGGACCCGGGCACCGGCCGGTCGGGAACGCGGTTGACGGTGGCGACAAGTGGATGAAGGCGGGGCGCGGAGCGTCGGTGCGCGTGGTGCGGGGCGGGGCTCCGGCCATAGTAGGGTCGAGCAAGGAGGCGCGGATGACGAGGGGCTGGGCGGTAGCGTGGGAAGGGTGCAACGAGGTAGCAGGGCCAGCGGCGGAGCAGCATGCTGCAGCAGCGGGGCTGGCCGGCGTGGTCAGCGAGCAGGGGCGTGCAGGCACGGACGGACCGGGAGCGCACGGGGTACGGGGCGGGGGCGTGCTCAACCGCAAGGAAGAGACGGGGCGGAGGCGAGCGGCGGCTGGCCGCAGCGGTCGCAGCAAGCGGTTGTGGGAGTACGCTGGGCGAGGCAAGCGCGTGTGCGGGGGAAAGCAGCAGCAGCTAGCGGGGCGACCCGACGTCTAGTCGGACGGGAAGAGGAGAAGGAGGGGGCTCACGTTCGTCGATGGGGAGAGGGTCATCGAGGCTTGGTGTAGCCGAGTCGAGGCGGCGGTCGGCGAGGACGGCGAGGACGACGGCGACAGCGCGGCATCGTGGCGAGGTCGCGGTGGCCGTGACGGCGCGCACCGGCGATGTGGCCAGCGATGGTGATGAAGCGGTGTGGATCCGATCGAACAATGGATCGCCGTTGATTAAGCGAAGCGAGGCGGACCTCCTTGACATATCCAAGTGGCGTGGGGTGGCTGGTGGCCACGGCATCGGCGGTGACGCTCAGACGGTTGCACTCGGGCGCAGCAGAATAGCGAGGGAGAGCGAGGGGAAGGGGAGTGTGGAGCTAGGGTTCGTCGTGGGGGTCGAAGGGGATCTTATCCGGTGCGGGGAGCCAGCGGATGGACGGGGTGTGGCCATCCGCGGCCATGGACGTAGCGCACGCGGCCAACGCGCCCTCTGTGAACAGAGGTGGAAGGAGGCGTTGGGGTGGGCTGGGGTGGCTCCTGTAGCAAGCAGGGCTAAGTGCACAGTGCACTTAGGCCTTTTCTCCTTTTCTTTTATATTCTTTTCTGTTTTTTTCTTTTATGTTGTTGTTTTGCATTTAGTTTGGCAACCAAATGACTTTTGTAGAATATGGAAATTGTCTACATATTTACACTGTAATTATTGGCACCGCCACAAAAAGTCTGAGAGATATTTGAAGTCCTTTGAATTTTGCATAAATGAAATTGGATTAATGGGGCTATTTTGGTCACTGTTGTAATTGTTTTAGGGCCATTAAACATTTTATTAAATGTTGGATGATGTTTGTTAATTAGTTAGTGAATATTTTTAACCCTCTAAACATTTTTAACATTGTTTCAAGAAACTATAGTTTGACTCGTTATTTGAATTTGTATTTGAGCTAAGTTTGAAACAAGTGAGGTTTAGCAAATTTTTAATTATGTTGACTTGGCATCATTAATATGGGTTTAGTGTAGCTTAAATATCCGGGCGTCACAAAGTTGCTGTAAAATGATTGTAAAACATCCAAGGATGATAATATAACAGCATGGAACAATAAAAAATTGTAGATACGTTGGAGACGTATCAAAAACCTTCTATGGTCATACATCTAACGTGAATGGTTTATTAATTCTCGATCATAGTGATATAGATATTCATTATATTGATGCCAAAAGATGCAAAGTTAATAATGATAGTGCAATATACTTGTGGCACTGCCGTTTAGGTCATATTGCTATAAAGCGCATGAAGAAACTCCATGCAGATGGGATTTTGGAATTACTTGATTATGAATCATTTGATACTTGCGAACCATACCTCATGGGCAAGATGACTAAATCTCCGTTCTTCGGAACAATGGAGCGAGCTAATGATTTATTGGAAATAATACATACCGACGTATGTGGTCCGATGAGTGTTGAACCACGCGGCAGGTATCATTATTTTCTAACCTTCACAGATGATTTGAGTAGGTATGGGTACTCTACTTGATGAAACACAAGTCTGAAAGATTTGAAAAGTTCAAAGAATTTCTGAGTGAAGTGGAGAATCATCGTAACAAGAAAATAAAGTTTCTACGATCTGATCACAGAGGCAAATATTTGAGTTACGAGTTTGGCCTTCATTAAATATAATGTGGAATAGTTTCACAACTCACGCCACTTGGAACACAACAACTTAATGGTGTGTCCGAACGTCGTAACCGTACTTTATTAGATATGGTGCGATCTATGATGCCTCTTACCGATTTACCACAATCATTTTGGGGTTATGCATTAGACATCCGCATTCATGTTAAATAGGGCACCGTCTTAATCCGTTGAGACGACACCGTATGAACTATGGTTTTGCAAGAAACCTAACCTATCGTTTCTTAAAGTTTGGGGTTGCAACACTTATGTCAAAAGGCTTCAGCTTGATAAGCTCGAACCCAAATCGGAGAAGTGCATCTTCATAGGATACCCTAAGAAAACTATGGGGTACACCTTCTACCACGGATCCGAAGGCAAGATTTTTGTTGGCAAGAATGGAACCTTTCTGGAGAAGGAGTTTCTCTCGAAAGAAGTGAGTGGGAGGAAAGTAGAACTTCATGAGGTAATTGTACCTTCCCTCAAATTGGAAAGTAGCTCATCAGAGAAAACCGTTCCCATGATGCCTACACCAACTAGAGAAGAAGCTAATGATGATGATCATGAAACTTCAGATCAAGTTACTACTAAACCTCGAAGGTCGACCAGAACACGTACCGCACTAGAATGGTATAGTAATCCTATCCTGGAGGTCATGTTGTTAGACAACGACGAACCTACGAAACTATGAAGAAGCTACGATGATCCCATATTCCGATCAATGGATTGAGGCCACAAAATCTGAGATAGGGTCCATGTATGAGAAAATAGTGTGGACTTTGGTGGACTTGCCCGATGACCGGCAAGCCATTGAGAATAAATCGATCTTCAAGAAGAATACAAACGCTGATGGTAGTGTCAACATCTACAAAGCTCGGCATGTCACGAAAGGTTTTTGAAAAATTCAAGGGGTTGACTACAATCAGGCCTTCTCACCCGTAGCGATGCTTAAGTTAGTCCGAATCATGTTAGCAATTGCCGCATTTTATAATTATGAAATTTGGCAAATCAATGTCAAAACTGCATTCCTTAATGGATTTCTTAAAGAAGAGTTTTATATGATGTAACCAGAAGGTTTTGTCGATCATAAAGGTGCTAACAAAGTGTGCAAGCTCCAGCGATCCATCTATGGACTGGTGCAAGCATCTCGGAGTTGGAATATACGCTTTGATGTGATCATAGCATATGGTTTTATACAGACTTATGGTGAAGCCTGTATTTACAAGAAAGTGAGGGAGCTCTGTAGCATTTCTGATATTATATGTGGATGACATATTGTTGATCGGAAATGATATATAAATTCTGGATAGCATAAAAGGATAATTGAATAAGAATTTTTCAATGAAAGACCTCAGTGAAGCTGCTTACTGATGTCGCTTGAAGCTACGTCGGTATTTCCCCAAAGAGGAAGGGATGATACTGCACAGCGACGGTAGGTTCTTCCCTCAGATGTGAAACCAAGGTTATCGAACCAGTAGGAGAACCAAGCAACACAACGTAAATAGCACCTGCAAACAAATAACAACTTCTCGCAACCCGACGTGTTAAAGGGGTTGTCAATCCCTTCCGGGGTATGGCGCCTCAAGATAGGCAAACGGACGTGAGGTAAATTTGTAGTAGATTGATAGATTGAACGCCAAATAAATAAATAAGAATAAATTGCAGCAAGGTATTTTTGGGTTTTTGGATTAATAGATCTGAAAATAAATGCAAAGGAAAATAGATCGCAAAGGCAAATAATATGAGAAAGACACCCAGGAGTCATAGTTTTCACTAGTGGCTTCTCTCGAGAAAAATAGCAAACGGGGGTGAACAAATTACTGTTGGGCAATTGATAGAACTTCAAATACTCATGACATATCCAGGCAATGATCATTACATAGGCATCACGTCCAAGAATAGTAGACCGACTCCTGCCTGCATCTACTACTATTACTCCACACATCGACCGCTATCCAGCATGCATCTAGTGTATTAAGTTCATGGAGAAACGGAGTAATACAATAAGAACGATGACATGATGTAGGCAATATCTATCTATGTAGAGATAGACCCCATCATTTTATCCTTAGTAGCAACGATACATACGTATCGGTTCCCCTTCTGTCACTGGGATCAAGCACCGTAAGATTAAACCCATTACAAAGAACCTCTTCCCATTGCAAAATAAGTAGATCAAGTTGGCCAAACAAAACCCAAATATCGGAGAAGAAATACGAGGCTATAAGCAAGCATGCATAAAAGAGATCAAAGAAACTCAAATACTTTCATGGATATAAAAAGATAGATCTGATCATAAACTCAAAGTTCATCGATACCAACAAACACACCGCAAAAGAGTTACGTCATATAGATCTCCAAGAGACCATTGTATTGAGAATCAAGAGAGAGAGAGGAAGCCATCTAGCTACTAGCTACTAACTATGGACCCGAAGGTCTAAGAACAACCCACACATCATCGGAGAGGCACCAATGGAGGTGGTGAACCCCATCCGAGATGGTGTCTAGATTAGATCTACTAGTTCCAGACTCTGCGGCGGCTGGATCAATATTTCATCGACTCCCCTAGGGTTTGGGGAATATTGGGGTATTTATAGAGCAAAGAGGCGGTTCGGGGGGCACCCGAGGTGGTCACAACCCACCAGGGCGTGCCTGGGCCTCCTGGCGCGCCCTGGTGGGTTGTGCCCCCTCAGGGCACCCCACAGGCGCATCCAGGGCCCGTTGTGTTCCATCTGGCCCATAAAAATTCTTCATAAAGTTTCGTGGCATTTGGACTCCGTTTGATATTGATTTTCTGCGATGTAAAAAACATGGAAAAAATAGCAAGTGGCACTTGGCACTATGTCAATAGGTTAGTACCAAAAAAATGACTATAAAATGATTATAAAGCATCCAAGATTGATAATATAATAGCATGGAACAATCAAAAATTATAGATACGTTGGAGACGTATCAGCATCCCCAAGCTTAACTCCTACTCGACCTCGAGTAGGGAAGTGATAAAAACAGAATTTTTGATGTGGAATGCTGCCTAACATGTCATATCATATTTGTTTCTTTATAGCATGGACATTTGGACTTTTATATTGTTCAAAGCAATAGTCTAGTTTTGACATGACAGTTTAAATGCTCAAGCATATCAACAAGCAACCATATCTTTCAAAATATCAACGCTAAAATAAGTTATCCCTAGCCTATCATGCTCAACCATTGATCCATTCGTGAACCACACACACATATTAGCTACACCACATACTCAATTATGATCATATTGCCTCCTAGTTGGTGCTTTTATAAGAGAAGATGGAGACTCAAATTCGAAATAAAAATTGCATAAAGTAAAAGAAAGGCCCTTCGCAGAGGGAAGTAGGGATTTGTAGAGGTGCCAGAGCTCAAAGCAAAAAACTTAGAGATAAAAACATTTTGCGAGGTGTATCCATCCCACCAACGAAAACGACTTAGAGTTCTCAATACTTTCCATGCTTAGATATATCATAGGCGGTTCCCAAACAAAAAATAAAGTTTATTCTTTTTCCACCACACTTTCACTTTCCATGGCTAACCGTATCCACGGGTGCCCTCCATACCAACACTTTCCAAGGAATTTATTATTTGACAACATAAAGTAAATTCATTTTTTCATTTCGGGACTGGGCATCCCTAATACCTTTGCCTTACTCTCTTGTAATTACAAGTGAATAAACAGTCATCGTGAGAATAACACATCTAGCATGGAAAATATTAGCCACCCCTCACCACTCCGCGAGCGAAACGAACACACAAAAGAGAAGTTTATTTTTGAAAATTAGTGATGGCACATGCAAATTTGCTTAGAACGGCAAAAGAATATCCCATATAGGTAGATATAGTGGACTCATCTGGAAAAACTGGTTTAAAGGTTTTTGGATGCACAAGTAGTGATCATACTTAGTGCAAAATGAAGGCTAGCAAAAGATTGAGAAGCAACCAACCAAGAAACGAATAATCTCATAAGAGAGCATTAAGCATAACTAACACCGAATAATGCACGACAAGTAGGATATAATTTCATTGCATAACTATTGACTTCCGTGCTTGCATAGGGAATCACAAACCTTAACACCAATATTCTTACTAAAGCATAATTACTCATCAAGATGACTCACATATCACATCATCATATCTCAAAACTATTACTAAGAATCAAGTTTATTTTGTCCAATGATCTTTATGAAATTTTTTATCATATCCTTCTTGGATATCTATCACTTTGGGACTAATTTTCATGTGTTGCTTTTGACAAGCTCAAACAAATATAAGTGAAGATCATGAGCATAATATTTTCTTTCTCTCAAATTAATTTATGTGAAGCAAGAGAGAATTTCTTGAAAATTTTACTAACTCTCAAATAAATCTAAGTGAAGCAAGAGAGCATTTCTACAAAAATACTAAGCACACCGTGCTCAAAAAGATATAAGTGAAGCACTAGAGAAAGTCCATAGCTCATAAAAAATTTAAGTAAAGCATAGAGAGCAATTCTAACAAGTCATGACATAATTTTGTCTCTCTCAAATAGGTGTGTCCATCAAGGGATAAAGACTTAAAACACAAAAGAAAACAGGCAAAGACTCATATCATACAAGACGCTCCAAGCAAAACACATAGTATGTGACGAATAAAAATATAGCTTTGAGTAAAATACCGATGGTCGTTAGAAGAAAGAGGGGATGCCACTCGGGGGCATCCCCAAGGTTAGTTGGTTGCCCATTTTTGGATAATTGCTTGGGATGCCGGGGCATCCCCAAGCTTAGGCTCTTCTACTCCTTACTCCTTCATCCATCGTAAGATAACCCAAAACTTGAAAACTTCAATCACACAAAACTCAACAAAACCTTTGTGAGATCCGTTAGTATAAGAAAATAATAAATCACTACTATAAGTGATGTATCAAACCAATTCATATTTTGTTCTTGCATTATATCTACTATATTACAACTTTTATATGGCAGAAACTCATCAAAGAAAACCATAGAGCCATCAAAATAAGCACACAACACAAAGAAAACAGAATCTGTCAAAACAGAACAATTTGTAGCAATCTTCCTATTTAGAACACTTCTGAGCAATTTGTATATTGATCTACTTCAACTGGAAGGGGTATTTTATCGCTCTCTGGTAAGAAATGAGAATTTTTTTCGTCAGCGCAAAAGTTTCTGTTTTTTCAGCAAGATCAAACAACTATCACCAAAGAAGATCATTAAGGGTTTACTTGGCACAAACACTAATTAAAACCTAAAAACACAATGATAATAGTAGCATAATATTTTGCTCACACTCAAAAACAGGAAGAAAAAAGCAAAAATAAATTTTATTCATTGGGTTGCCTCCCAACAAGCGCTATAGTTTTACGCCCTTAGCTAGGCATAAAGAAAGGATCTAATTTTGTCATATTTGGTTCGAGATCCATAAGATGCCCTCATGATTGATTCATATGGTGGCCTAATTCTTGTTCTAGGAAAGTGTTCCATACCCCTCCTCAAAGGAAATTGGAACTTAATATTGCCTTATTTCATATCAATCACGGCACCGATAGTGCGTAAAAACGGTCTACCAAGAATAATTGGACGAGATGGATTGCAATCAATATCAAGAACAATAAAATCTATGGGCACATAATTCCTATTTGCAAGAATAAGAACATCATTAATTCTTCCCATAGGCTTTTTAATTGTAGAATCCGCCAAGTGCAAATTCAAAGAACACGATTCAAGATCGGTAAGACCAAGCACATCACATAAAGATTTTGAAATAGTAGAAACACTAGCATCCAAGTCACACAAGGAAAAACTCCCATAATTTTTTATTTTGACTTTGATAGTAGGCTCCCATTCATCATGCAATTTCCTAGGAACTGAAACCTCTAATTCCATTTTTTCTTCAAAAGCTTCCATCATAGCATCAACAATATGTTTAGTAAAAGATTTATTTTGTTCATAAGCATGGGGTGAATTTATCATGGATTGCAAAAAAGAAATACAATCAATCAAAGAGAAACTATCATAATTAAAGTCTTTGTAATCTAAAAGATTGGGTACATCACTAGCTAAAGTTTTGACCTCTTCAAACCCACTTTTATCAATTTTCCCGACAAGATTTTCACCCTCCAAATCATTGGGACGCCTTCTACCTAAAGTTGACTCTTCTCCAGTCCCTTTTTCATCAACTTTATTAAACAAGGAATCAATATAAGAAACGCCAATCATTTTAAGATCTTCATCACTTTTACGAAAGAAATCACTAGAAAACGCTTTTTCTAAAAATTCTCTTTTAGCTCTAAGCATAGCGGTTCTTTTCTTACTTTCATCCATAGAAACATAAAGAGCTTTAATTGATTCATCAACCCTAGGCACAAAAAATTTCATCTTGAGATTTTCCACATCATGAGCAATTCTATCAACACTTCTAGACAAATCATCAATCTTACTCAACTCTTCTTCCATGGAAGTGTTGAAAACTTTTTGCGTGTTGATAAATTATTTAATATTGTTCTCAAGTTCAGAGGTGTTCCTATTATTATTATATTTATTTCCATAGGAATTACCATAATTATTAGAGGAATTACTAGGAAAACGCCTAGGATTAAAATTAGCTCTATAAGCATTGTTATTGAAATTATTTTGAGAAATCAAATTCACATCTATGGCATCACTATTTTTCTCAATCGAAGTAGACAAAGGCATATCATTAAAATAAATAGGAGCACTTCTACTAGCAACCAATTTCACAAGAGAATTAACTTTTTCACTCAAAGAAGAAATTTCTTCAACATAATTAACTTTTTCACTAGTAGGAGCTCTTTCGGTATGCCATTGCGAATAATTTACCATAATATTATCAAGCAATTTGGTGGCTTCACCCAAAGTAATTTCCATAAAACTGCCACCCGCGGCGGAATCTAAAAGATTACGAGAAACAAAATTCAACCCCGCATAAAAAATTTGTGTGATCATCCAAAGATTTAACCCATGAGTCGGGCAATTCCTTAGCATTATTTTCATCCTTTCCCAAGATTGTGAAACATGCTCATGTTCAAGTTGCTTGAAATTCATGATCTGGGTTCTAAGGAAAATAATTTTTGTGGGCGGAAAATACTTAGTGATAAAAGCATCTTTGCACTTATTCCAAGAATCGATACTATTGCACGGCAAAGAAGAGAACTAATTTTTTGCAGAATCACACAAAGAAAACGGAAATAATTTCATCTTGACCACATCATTGTCCACATATTCTTTCTTTTGCATATCACATAATTCCATGAAGGTATTAAGATGGGATGCGGCATCCTCATTAGGAGTACCGGAAAATTGGTTTTTCATAACAAGATTCGGCAAAGCAGTATTGATATCACAAGTCTCCGCACTAGTGGCGGGAGGAGCAAGAGGAGTGCCGATAAAATCATTGTTGTTGGTATTTGAGAAATCACATAACTTGGTGTTCTCTTGAGTCACGATGACCACACAACAAGATTGCACTCAAAAACAGATCCGGCAAGAAAACGATGAACGGAAAAAGAGAGGCGAATAAAACGGCAAATTTTTGTGAAGTGGGGGAGAGGAAAATGAGGGGAAAATGGCCAATAATGTAAATTGTGAGGAGATGATATTTTTTATTAGGAACCTGGTATATGTTAAAGATCCTCCCGGCAACAGCGCCGGAAATTCCTTTTGATGTTGCTTGAAACTATGTCGGTATTTCCCCAAAGGAAGGGATGATGCAACACAGCGACGGTAGGTATTTCCCTCATATGTGAAACCAAGGTCATCGATCCAGTAGGAGAACCAAGCAACAAAATGTGAACAGCAACTGCACACAAACAACAACTTCTCGCAACCCGACGTGTTAAAGGGGTTGTCAATCCCTTCCGGGGTACGGTGCCTCAAGATAGGCAAACTGACATGAGGTAAATTTGTAGTAGATTAATAGATCGAATGCCAAATAAATAAATAAGAATAAATTGCAGCAAGGTATTTTTGGGTTTTTGGATTAATAGATCTAAAAAAGGCAAAGGAAAATTGATCGCAAAGGCAAATAATATGAGAAAGAGATTCGGGGGCTGTTGGTTTCACTAGTGGCTTCTCTCAAGAAAAATAGCAAACAGTGGGTGAACAAATTACTGTTGGGCAATTGATAGAACTTCAAATACTCATGACGATATCCAAGCAATGATCATTACATAGGCATCACGTCCAAGATTAGTAGACCGACTCCTGCCTGCATCTACTACTATTACTCCACACATCGACCACTATCCAGCATGCATCTAGTGTATTAAGTTCATGGAGAAATGGAGTAATGCAATAAGGACGATGACATGATGTAGCCAAGATCTATCTATGTAGAGATAAACCCCATCGTTTTATCCTTATTAGCAATGATACATACGTGTCGGTTCCCCTTCTGTCCCTAGGATCAAGTACCGTAAGATCGAACCCACCACAAAGCACCTCTTCCCATTGCAAGATAAATATATCAAGTTGTCCAAACAAAACCCAAATATAGAAGAAGAAATGTGAGGCTATAAGAAATCATGCATAAAAGAGATCAAAGAAACTCAAATACTTTCATGGATATAAAAAGATAGATCTGATCATAAACTCAAAGTTCATCGAGCCCAACAAACACACTGCAAAAGAGTTACATCATATGGATCTCCAAGAGACCATTGTATTGAGAATCAAGAGAGAGAGGAAGCCATCTAGCTACTAACTATGGACCCGAAGGTCTACAAAGAACTACTCACGCATCATCAGAGATGCACCAATGGAGGTGGTGAGCCCCATCCGAGATGGTGTCTAGATTGGATATGGGGGTTCTAGACTCTACGGCGGCTGGATCAATATTTTGTCGACTCCCCTAGGGTTTTGGGAATATTGGGGTATTTATAGAGCAAAGAGGCGGTCCGGGGGCACCCGAGGTGGGCACAACCCACCAGGGCGCGCCTGGGCCTCCTGACACTCCCTGGTGGGTTATGCCCCCCTCGGTGCACCCCCTATGCGTAACCAGGGCCCGTTGTGTTCCTTCTGGCCCATAAAAATTCTCCGTAAAGTTTCGTGGCATTTGAACTCCGTTTGATATTGATTTTCTGTGATGTAAAAAACATGGAAAAACAACAACTGGCACTTGGCACTATGTCAATAGGTTAGTACCAAAAAATGATATAACATGACTATAAAACATCCAAGATTGATAATATAACAGCATGGAACAATCAAAACTTATAGATATGTTGGAGATGTATCACTTACATATTAGGTATCAAGATCTATAGAGATAGATCAAGACGCTTGATAAGATTTTCAATGAGTACATACATTGACAAGATTTTGAAGGAGTTCAAAATGGATCAGTTAAAGAAGGAGTTCTAGCCTGTATTGCAAGGTGTGAAGTTGAGTAAGACTCAAAGCCCGACCACAATAGAAGATAGAGAGAGAATGAAAGTCATTCCCTATGCCTCAGCCATAGGTTCTATAAAGTATGCCATGTTGTGTACCAGACCTACCGTGTGCCTTGCCATGAGTTTGGCAAGGGGGTACAATGGTGATCCAGGAGTGTATCACTGGACAACGGTCAAAATTTGAAGGAAATATGCCCTAGATGCAATAATAAAGTTGTTATTTATATTTCCTTATATCATGATAAATGTTTATTATTCATTCTAGAATTGTATTAACCGGAAACTTGATACATGTGTGAATACATAGACAAACAGAGTGTCCCTAGTATGCCTCTACTTGACTAGCTCGTTAATCAAAGATGGTTAAGTTTCCTAGCCATAGACATGTGTTGTCATTTGATGAACGAGATCACATCATTAGAGAATGATGTGATGGACAAGACACATTCATTAGCTTAGCACTATGATCGTTTAGTTTGTTGCTATTGCTTTCTTCATGACTTATACATGTTCCTATGACTATGAGACTATGCAACTCCCGAATACCGGAGGAACACTTAGTGTGCTATTAAACATCACAACATAACTGGGTGATTATAAAGATGCTCTATAGGTGTCTCCGATGGTGTTTGTTGAGCTGGCATGGATCGAGATTAGGATTTGTCACTCCGATTGTCGGAGAGGTATCTCCGGGCCCTCTCAGTAATGCTCATCACTATAAGCCTTGACGGCAATGTTAGTTCCGGGATGATGCATTACAAAACGAGTAAAGAGACTTGACGGTAATGAGATTGAACTAGGTATGATGATACCGACGATCGAATCTCGGGCAAGTAACATACCGATAACAAAGGGAACAACGTATGTTATGAGGTTTGACCGATAAAGATCTTCATAGAATATGTAGGAACCAATATGAGCATCCAGGTTCCACTATTGGTTATTGACCAGAGATGTGTCTCGGTCATGTCTACATAATTCTCGAACTCGTAGGGTCCGCACACTTAACGTTCGATGACAACTTGTATTATGAGTTATGTGATTTGATGACCGAAGTTTGTTCGGAGTCCCGAATGAGATCACAGACATGATGAGGAGTCTCGGAATGGTCGAGACGTAAAGATCAATATATTGGAAGGCTATATTCGGATATCAGAAAGGTTCTGAGTGGTTCGGGTATTTTTCGGAGTACCGGAGAGTTATGGGAATTCGCCGAGGGAAGTATTGGGCCTTGTTCGGCTTTAGTGCAAAGGAGAGAAGGGCCACAAGGGGAGGCAGCACGCCCCCCATGGGCTGGTCCGAATTGAACTAGAAAGGGGGCGGCGCCCCCTCTTTCCTTCTCCCTCTCCCTCTCCTTCCTTCTTCTCCTACTTGGACTAGGAAAGGGGGAAACCTACTCCTACTAGGAGTAGGAATCCCCCCTTTGGGCGCGCCCCTTGAGGACGGCCCTCCTCCTCCTCCCCTCCTTTATATATGGGGGAGGGGGCACCCCATAGACACACAAGTTGATCTCTTAGCTATGTGCGGTGCCCCCTCCGCAGATTTCCACCTCGGTCATATTGCATAGTTCTTAGGCGAAGCCCTATGGCGATTACTTCATCATCACCGTCACCACACCGTCATGCTGACGAAAATCTCCCTCGGCCTCAGATGGATCTAGAGTTCGAGGGACGTCACCGAGTTGAACGTGTGCAGATCGAGGAGGTGGCGTGCGTTTGGTACTTGATCGGTTGGATCACGAAGACGTTCGACTACATCAACCGCGTTACTCAATGCTTCCGCTTTCGGTCTACGAGGGTACGTAGACACACTCTCCCCTCTCGTTGCTATGCATCTCCTAGATATATCTTGCGTGATCGTAGGAAATTTTTGAAATACTGCGTTCCCCAACAAAATTATCCTTAGGTACCTTAAAGAGGACTAAGGAAATGTTTCTCGGTTATGGAGGTAACAAAGAGTTCATCATAAAGGGTTACATTGATGCAAGCTTTTACACCGATCTAGATGACTCTAAGTCTCAATCTTGATACATATTGAAAGTAGGAGCAATTAGCTAGAGTAGCTCCATGCAGAGCATTGTAGACATAGAAATTTGCAAAATACATACCGATCTGAATATGACAAACCCGTTGACTAAACCT
Organism: Triticum urartu; assembly: GCF_003073215.2. Lineage (NCBI taxonomy): Eukaryota > Viridiplantae > Streptophyta > Magnoliopsida > Poales > Poaceae > Triticum > Triticum urartu. The sequence goes on from NC_053028.1 coordinate 609,377,697, forward strand.
CTCTCACAAGCAAAACATGATCACACCTTAGTACTCTTTGGGTGTTAATCACATGGCGATGTGAACTAGATTATTGACTCTAGTGAACTCTTTGGGTGTTGGTCACATGGCGATGTGAACTATGGGTGTTAATCACATGGCGATGCGAACTAGATTATTAGCTCTAGTGCAAGTGGGAGACTGAAGGAAATATGCCCTAGAGGCAATAATAAACTTGTTATTTTATATTTCCTTATTCATGATAAAGGTTTATTATTCATGATAGAATTGTATTGATCGGAAACCTAAATACATGTGTGAATACATAAACAAATACCGTGTCCCTAGTAAGCCTCTACTAGACTAGCTCGTTGATCAAAGATGGTTAAGGTTTCCTAACCATAGACATGTGTTGTCATTTGATGACGGGATAACATCATTAGGAGCATGATGTGATGGACAAGAGCCATCCGTTAGCTTAGCATATTGATTGTTTAGTTTATTGCTATTGCTTTCTTAATGTCAAATACATATTCCTTTGACTATGAGATTATGCAACTCCCGGATACCAGAGGAATACCTTTTGTGCTACCAAACGTCACAATGTAACTGGGTGATCATAAAGATGCTCTACAGGTATCTCCAAAGGTGTTTGTTGTGTTGGCATAGATCGAGATTAAGATTTGTCACTCCGAGTATCGGAGAGGTATCTCTGGGCCCTCTCGGTAAAAAACATCATAAGCTTGCAAGCAAACGACTAAGGGGTTAGTCACGAGGTCATGTATTAAAACGAGTAAAGATACTTGTCGGTAACGAGATTGAAATAGGTATGAAGATACCAATGATCGAATCCGGGGCAAGTAGCATACTGATGGACTAAGGGAATTACGTATGTTGTCATAACGGTTCGACCGATAAAGATAGTTGTAGAATATGTAGGCGCCAATATGGGCATCCTGGTTCCGCTATTGCTTATTGACCGGAGAGGTGTCTCGGTCATGTCTACATAGTTCTCGAACCCGTAGTGAAAGGATCGATATAGTTGACTAGAGAGGGGTGAATAGGCAACTAACAATTTTTAGCTTTTCTTTACCAAATTAAACTTTGCATCAAACTAGGTTGTCTAGATATGCAACTAGGTGAGCAACCTATATGATGCAACACATACAAGCACACAAGCAAGCAAGGAAAGTAACACAAGTAAGCTTGCAAAAGTAAGGGGAGGAGAAGACCAAAAGTGGAGCCGGTGAAGACGAGGATGTGTTACCGAAGTTCCTTCCTTTTGAAGGGAAGTACGTCTCCGTTGGAGCGGTGTGGAGGCACAATGCTCCCCAAGAAGCCACTAGGGCCACCGTATTCTCCTCACGCCCTCACACAATGCGAGATGCCGTGATTCCACTATTGGTGCCCTTGAAGGCGGTGACCGAACCTTTACAAACAAGGTTGGGGCTCTCTCCACAACTTAATTGGAGGCTCCCAACGAAACCACGAAGCTTCACCACAATGGAATATGGCTCCGAGGTGACCTCAACCGTCTAGGGTGCTCAAACACCCAAGAGTAACAAAATCCACACAAGAAAGTATGGGGAAGCAAATATCCTTTGGTGGAAGTGTAGATCTAGGTCTCCTCCTTCAATCCCTAGCAAATCAAAAAGTTTGAGTGGCTAGAGAGAGAGATCGGGCAAGAGAGCTTGAGTTGCATTAATGGTGGAGTGAGAGAGGTCAAAGGTGGGAGTGGTAGGTGGGAGAAGCACCCTTATATAGCAACCCTAAAATTTCAGCCGTTATTGCATTTTTTGCACTGCAGCGGTACAACCGGTCCTTGTCCCGGTACAACCGGGACTCACGGTGTATCTGCAGAACCCTACCAGGCGGTACAACCGGGCCAGCTAGCGGTAGTACCGGTTAAGAAAATAACCGGACTAACCGCCTAGCCACCGCACAACTACCGCATCAAAATAGAAGCTTGACCAGTACTAGAGCGGTGCATGGCCGGAACAACCGCATGACCTTGAGCTCTTGGGCGGCTATTCAGAGCGGAAGAACCGCTTGGACCACCGGTGGTACCGGTCATCGAGGAACGACCGGACCAACCGGGCCACTGCCGCCCGAGAACCGCATCAAAACAGAAGCTCGAGCGGTACTTGAGCAGTGCATGGCCGGAACCACCGCCCTAGCTTTTGTAGAGCAAGGTGGCGGTACCACCGCCCGGAGGAAGTGGTACAACCGCTCGATCAAAGCTGGTGAGCGTCAAGACCCAGCAGTACAACCTCTCCAAAGAGCGGTACAACCACTGGGCAGAAACAGTGAGCAGAAGTATATAAGGGAAGAGATAAGGGAAACTCTCTCTCTCACACCTAAGAAAGACAAAGGAGGGGTGATGAAGGTGTACGTGAATAGATTCCCCCAGTTCTTTCTAATGAGGATTCCCTCTTGATAGTACAGGTTCCCTACGACCAAAGAGATAAAAAGCATAGGGGACTCCGTCTTCGATCTTTTCCTACGAGAGAGAATAGCTTTCCAATGTAGGCCTAAGCGTCAAGAACCTGAAATATTTAGCACAAGATTAGACCAACAACGGGTTGTCATCATCATCCAAAACATAAAGTAGGGAAATGCCCTTTCAATCTCCCCCTTTTTGGTGGATGATGACAACAACACGATTTTCAAGAGAGAAGTCTATGAAATCTAGTCAGAACTCCCCCTAGATGTGTGCCCCAATATGAACAAGCTGTTAGAAAGTATGGGCACACTTTCAGGGCTAGACTCCCCCTAGATTTTATAGACTCACCACTCTAAGCACATAATATGATAGATAGCAATAATACTAATAATAACCGATGAACTAAAAGCAATAATAAGTAGCATAAGTCTCACACACAGCAAGAACCACGAACAAAGTTCAACACTAAAGAGAAACACAAGGAAACGAGAAACCCATGCAAATCCCGAGACCTATATGACCCTCTCCCCCTTTGGCATCAAGACACCAAAAAGGAAAAGAGCAAAGCTAGCGTCCCAAAGCTCAGTAGCCCTCCTCTGACTCCTCGGTCACATCTGGATCCTCATCAGTAGAGTCGTCATCGTCGTCGTGATCGGATTCCTCCATGGCATTGTCAACAGCAGCAAAAGAGGTGGATGGCTGGGGAGGGGCCTCATCATCACTCAAGGTGCTGTGGGTTGAAATCCAATGCTCCTCTGGGGTGATGCTCTTCTCAGAGCCACTCTGAACCCGCATACTGAGGTGCTTCATCATTGCAATTTGGCGACGCCGTGCAAGCTTCTCATTGACATGTGCCTCATACATCTTCTTCTGGATGTCAATCTGGAGACAAAAGGTCTTCTTCACCTTGGCAGTGAGCTTGGCCACCCAAGAGGGCTTGGCCCCTGGCTCCATCTCAAAGTCCTCATCGTCATAAGTGGCATAGACATCCTCAAGAGCATTGGCAGGGGAGCGAGGCTCGGCGTGCTTCTTCTTCTTAAGAAGCTTGAACTCATGAACAGTGAGATTGTCTGGAGAAGTGAGGAGCTCTCCGGGACGACGAACAGCCCACACAGAGTTCAGAAAGCACATGACAAACGGAGCGTAGATTGGGACCTTACGGTAGATGACCATGTTGTACATCTCATGCCACAGCCAATTGGACACATCAAACGTTGCACCAGTCCCCACCATGGTCTTGATAGCAACCATCAAGTCAACCAGATAGCCATGAATCTCATCTTGATTGCCCACCTTGGGCAAGAGCACATTATGGAACACTCGGTGCATAATGTCATAGACCTTCTCCAAATCCTTGGATTCTCCAATAACCCACGGCCCCAAAGATCAATGAGTAGTTGAATAATTATGCAACTATGTGAAGACTCTCTAACATTTAATAATTTCAGATCTTGGTATTTTATTCAAACAGCAAGCAAAACTAAATAAAATAACATGACGCTCCAAGCAAAACACATATCATGTGGCGAATAAAAATATAGCTCCAAGTAAAGTTACCGACGAACGAAGACGAAAGAGGGGATGCCTTCCTGGGCATCCCCAAGTTTAGGTTCTTGGCTATCCTTGAATATTACCTTGGGGTGCCTTGGGCATCCCCAAGCTTAGGTTCTTGCCACTCCTTATTTGTAACATCCCAAATTTTCAATTTGGAATGTTATACATAGATCATCCATGCATATCATGTTTTATTGCTTTTCCGTTCCGTAATCCTTGAAATCCTAAGCAGCTCAAGGACCCTCGAAGAGAGTTAGGGATTTCCCGGTCTTCATATTTGATTCTTTTATCAAATAATGAAAAGAGGATTTGATTTTAATTATTTTTCTCCGAAAAATATTTCACATTAAAAATTAAAGAGAGGAGATAATATGACTTCTCCAAGATAAATGAAATACTGGAGGAAAAATATTAAAATCATTAAATTGATTTTTATTGGATTTTATTCAGATTTTATTTGCATTAGAAAAATTGCATGTTTTTCAAAATTGCATTTTAGGGCCAAGAAAATGTTCATCTTGTTCTAAATATTTTATTTAGATGGTGAAAAATTGTTTTGGCATTTTTAGGTTTTTTTCTAGGATTTTATTTTGGTCGGTGAAGTTTTTTTTTTAAAAAAAGGTTCCGCGCCGACTGGGCCTCAGGCCCAGCCGCCAGGCCGCCGCCGCTGCCTCCTGCGCGCGCGCGCCGCCGCCGCCGCCACTCGGACCGGAGTCCGAGTTGGACTCCGCCTCCGCCGCGCCTTGCCCCCTCCTCCAAGTCGCCGCCCCCGCCCCTTTTATATACGCCGCCGCCCCCGGCCCTTTTATGTACGCTGCCACCCCCGCCCCAACACCACCACCACCATCGCCGCCAACCCTGCCGCCCGCAGCCGCCGCCGCCACGCGCAGCCGCCGCCGCCCGCGCTCGCCGCCGCCGCCAAGCCCCGCCGCCTCGCGAGCCGCTGCCCCGCCTCGCCGGAGCTCTCTCGCCGGAGGTAGCCACCGCGCCCCGCCGCCGTTTTTTTTATAAAAACTGTTCGGTTTTTTTTCAGAAACCCTAGATCCGTTTTTTCGGATTCGCCGGTTTTTCTCGGTTCTTCTAGTTAGCGGACGTTTGTCCGTACGTTCGTTTTAATGAAAAGTTCCTCGCCTGTTAGAAACAACCAACGAACGCTCGTTCGTTAGTCTGTTCGTGAGTTTTCTTTTATCGAATTTATTCCGCGATTTTTCTGATCGTGATATCTGATCCGATCTTAGTTTCTGTTTATCTTTTCGCTCGTTTAACGGAATTAGGCGATTCAAGCGCCTGGAGTTTTGTCTTGAAACCCTCTTTCCGTTTAACCAACTCAAACAAGTTTTTGCTACTGTAAAATTTGACCTAGTTTCAGATTAGTAAACGAAGCTTATTTCTTTCGCCGTTTGAGTTTCGTTGCTCCGTTTGTTTTGATTCTTTTTGCGAACTGGAGTTCTTAATTTGAACTTTCTGGTCAACCAATCTTATTTGAGTTTTGCTTGTGCATCGTTGCTTGTTACTTATGTATGTTATTGTTTGCTTGCGATAGAATTCCCGGAGTGCGAAGCGTGTTACTACGAGTCTCTAGGATTCGCGGATCGTCAGCAAGGCAAGTAACACTTTGATCATATTCCATTATTACCCAGTTTTTATGCATTAGTTCCAATCCTCAAACATTGCATGATTAGGATATCATTAACTTGTGGGTTGGGAAGTGGTTGCTGAGGTAGAACCTATTGCCCTGTTACATTCAAACCCTTGGGAGTCACTTCTACGTATTGCTTATATTGCTATGCTATGCTCGTAGACGTGGTTTGGGTTTGAGTGAAATTTATTTCAGATGTGAGATTTTTAATTAATGGTTCAACTTAAGGTGGCAACTTAATCAAACAACTGGGTGGATTGAGACACCTGGGGAACCCAGTGTTGTCTGTTTTTTTTTTTGGAAATCCCGGGGTACCTGTGTGATCTTCCTATGGACCGCCACCCAGGCTCAAAGGGAACTGAGATGATTCATGCTAGAAACTTCCGTGTGCAGCCACAAGCTATTATGGGATCTAGCATAGTTGAGTAAGTTACGTGAAGCTCTTGAAGAGGTAGATCAGCAGGTAGTGGGTTTTGTAGGTTTGGTATGGTCTACCCAGAGTAGAGAGTTAATGTTTCTGAAAGACTGTGTCTCGGTCATCCGTTTCTCAAACACCATGCAGTGTGAGAAATCTAACGGAGGCGATCGGGTCTTGTGGGGAAAAGTGCGCAAACCTCTGCAGAGTGTACAATCTAATCATGGTTAGTCGTGTCCCTAGTTATGGACAATTCTTGAGTATCTAGTACTTGGGTTATCACATGTATCTCACCATGCTTAATTAATACTGTTGGGATGTTAATCACTTTAATTGGGATTGAGTTGGGGATACCTTCTCAATGATGTTTCAACCACCATGATAGTAAAATTAAAATCTATTCCTTTGTTGTAGGGAAAAATTGGCTTTTCGCAAAACTACAACCATACAGCTTTCCACCAGCCATATATGCATGTAGTGATAGCATTATTCTGTTTCTGTTCTATTGTGTTATATTGCCAGCATATTCCATGTGCTGACCCGTTTTCGGGCTGCAACGTATTATGTTGGAGACTTTTCAGACGAGGAGTAAGGTTCGTTAGGTCATTGCCGTGCAGCTCAGCTATGCCGTTGGAGTTGATGGATTCACCCTATCTTCCAAGCCTTCCGTTGTTATCGCATTAGATGGCCTTAAGACATATTATTGTAATAAGTTCTCTTTGGAGACATTCGATGTAATAGTGTGTGATTGCTACTATGTTATAAATCCTTCGAGTACTATGTGTGTCAGCATTACCGATCCAGGGATGACACTAAAGCACAGAGACTTAACCATCTGAGGTCGGGTCGCTACAAGATGGTATCAGAGCACACGCTGAGTGTAGGACACAACCCCTAAGATAAACCCTAGGTCACACTTCTCTTCTCATTTCTGACTCCTCTCCATTTTCTACTCTTTAGGATGACGGAGATGAAGAACAAGTTTGCACAACCGGATGAAGACACACCTTTTGGAAGCCACTTGAAGGAAGTCACTAAGCACTTGAACATTGGAATACCAAGCTTCACTGGGACGTACAACGCCACTTTACCTGAAGAGGAGCGCTGGATGATTCAAGTACAAGTTCCAGGAAGGACGTTCTCGCCAACTTCTAAACCCATAGAATTTTCCTTCGACCCACCAACCTAGAGTTTAGGAAAGAGTATGGCAGCTCACATCACCATGGGACGCATTGGAGAAGTTTACAACAGGGAGCTTAAGGACACTATTTACCAAATATGTGGGCACCGAGACGAGCAATGGGAAGTAATCAGCACTAAGAAGGATAGATCCATTGCAGCTTTCATCCAGGAGTTAAACCAGCACATTCGACGTCAGGAGAACCAGATGTGTGCGGACATGATGGACTTGAAGAAGGCGAAGACTAGGATCATCGAGCTGGAGGAAGAACTCAAGTTTACCCGCGATGGATATGAGGAGGAAATCAAGACCCTACTGGAGAAGAATGACAACTCAGTCAAGAAGATCGGAGTATTCAAGGGAGGACCAGCACCAATAGAAGAAGAAGAAGAAGAACCCAAGGAAATACGCCCCGAGGACTACATCATCATCGACGACACCGACTCCGACCCTAGTGATGATGACTTTGAAGACGAAGCTGGAGCAGACATCATGGAGTCTTCCACCGATCAAAATTTCTAGATGACTACCATATATTAGTAGTATTTCCCCCATGTATATAGTAGTAGTGAGCACTTTTGCGATAGTTCTAGACCGTTTGTATGCCCTTGCTTGATTGATTGAGTGAAATGATTGTGTTTGTCTCATGTGCATATGGGTAGTGTTTTCTCATTAGACCTCTTCTATTCTAAATCTCTCCCATCTAAACCCTTCAGATGCCTCCGAGACGTGACACCGGTTTTTCCTTCCCGCCGGAGCTCACCCAGTTGATCCAGCAGCAGAATGCCTTGATGCAATTGCTAGTTCAGAACCAGGGCAACAACAACAACAACAACCCACCGCCAGTGGACAACCTAGCCCGTTTTCTAAGGTTACAGCCGCCGGTGTTTTCCAGTAGCACCGAGCCTATAGCAACGATTGGCTACGCCGAATTGGAAGGGAGTTGAACACCGCAGGTTGCACAGATGCTGAGAAGGTGCGCTTTGCCGCACATCAATTGGATGGACCAGCAGCCTCATGGTGGGAGAATTACACGACCACTTTTCCTATAGCCAATGTCACTTGGAACCAGTTTTAGCAAGCTTTCCGCACAACCCATGTCTCCACTGGAGCTATGCAAATGAAGAAGCGGGAGTTCCGCAACCTACGCCAGGGGAACCGTACTGTGGCTCAGTACATGGATGAGTTTAGCAAGTTATCTCGCTACGCCCCTGATGATGTGGCCACAGATGCCGCGAAGCAGGAGAAGTTTATGGAAGGGCTGAATGATGAGATGAGCATGCAGTTGATGGTAGCAACCTTCAACAACTACCAGGAGTTGGTAGATAAGGCTCTTATGATTGAAGGGAAACAGCAATAGATTGAGAGCCGCAAGAGAAAGTATGGACAAGGGAAGTATAACTCAGGAGCTCAGCAGAAGCCTCGCCTAACCCCGAACACGGGAGGACTTGTTCACAACCATGGAGGTCACAACCACACTGGAGGAGGATCACATAACCACAGTGGTGCTAAGAATGGGAATGGGAACGGAGCTAACAACAATCAGAACCGCTCCAACCCGTCCACTCCCGCCAAAAGAGACTTAAGTCAGGTTACCTATTTTAAGTGCGAGAAGACAGGGCACTATGCCAATGATTGCCCCGAAGGAAGGAATGGAAACGGAAATGGAAGCACTGGGAAGAAGCCCAATCCATTCAACAAAGGACAAGTGAACCACGTTAACGTGGAGGAGGTTGAAGAGCAGCCGGACGCGGTAATAGGTAAGTTTTTGGTTAAGTCATTTACCACTCTTATTCTTTTCGATACTAGTGCATCGCATTCATACATATCAAGGGGATTCGTGGATAAGTTTAAACTACCAACCCAAACCCTTAGGACCCCTCTTTTAGTGAGTTCACCCGGAGCAGAGTATATGGCTAGCCGATGGTGTGACCAGATACCCTTAACCATTGGTACACATGTTTTTCCGTCCGACCTAATTATCTTGGACTCACAAGGATTGGATGTGATATTGGGTATGGACTGGATGTCAAAGTTTGGAGGAAGCATTGACTGTGCTAGTAAGTCGATTTATCTCACCACCCCGGAAGGAAGAAAGATTAAGTATGTATCTAGGCATGTGCCTAGGAGGAGTCAAGTGAATGCCCTTACGGGAGTTGTTCAGAAGGAAATGCCTGTAGTGAAGGATTACCCGGATGTTTTCCCAGAGGAGTTACCAGGCATGCCACCGGACAGAGATATTGAGTTTTTGATAGAGATGTTACCAGAAACAAGACCAATATCCAAGAGACCCTATCGGATGCCCACAAATGATCTGGAAGAAATTAAGAAACAGATCAAGGAGTTATTGGAAAAAGGATATATCCGAAGAAGTTCATCACCTTGGGGAGCCCCAGTACTTTTGGTTGAGAAGAAGGATAAATCCCTGAGGATGGTTGTTGATTATCGAGCATTGAATGAAGTGACGATTAAGAATAAGTACCCACTGCTGATGATCAACGAGTTGTTTGATCAGTTGCAAGGATCTAAAGTGTTTTCGAAGATCGATTTGCGATCGGGGTATCATCAGTTGAAGATATGAGAGAAGGACATACCAAAGACGGCGTTCACAACGCGATATGGATTATACGAGTACACGGTCATGTCGTTTGGACTAACTAACACCCCTACCTATTTTATGAGCATGATGAACAAGGTGTTCATGGGGTATTTGGACAAGTTTGTTGTGGTGTTTATTGATGATATCATGGTATACTCGAAGAACGAGGAGGAGCACAAAGAGCATTTGCGTTTAGTTCTCGAGAAGCTCAGGGAACACCAGTTGTATGCTAAGTTTAGCAAATGCGAGTTTTGGCTGAAGGAAGTCGGATTCCTTGGACATGTTATATCAGGAGAAGGTATAGCAGTAGAACCCAGCAAGGTTCAGTCAGTCACTGAATGGTTGGCACCCACCTCAGTTAGCGAGATCCGCAGTTTTCTTGGACTCGCAGGATACTACCGGAGATTCATTGAGAATTTTTCTAAGATTGCAAAACCAATGACTGAACTGTTGAAGAAGGATACCAAGTTTAAATGGACAGAAGATTGTGAAGAAAGTTTCCAGGAGTTGAAGAAACGTTTGACTACAGCCCCAGTGCTAGTACTGCCAGATATACATAAGGAGTTCCAAGTGTATTGCGACGCCTCTCGCTTAGGACTTGGATGTGTGCTTATGCAGGACGGAAGAGTTGTTTCGTATGCCTCACGACAACTAAAACCTCTTGAGTTGAATTATGCCACGCATGATTTGGAGCTAGCAGCCGTAGTGCATGCGTTGAAGACTTGGAGAGATTACCTTATTGGAAACCGTTGTGATGTGTACACGGATCACAAGAGTCTGAAGTACATCTTCACCCAGAAGGAGCTGAACCTTAGGTAGAGGAGATGGTTGGAGCTTATAAAGGATTATGACATGAAGCTACACTATCATCCAGGAAAGGCCAATGTCGTAGCAGACGCATTGAGTCGGAAGAGTTATGCTAATATCTTTGAGAGTAAAGGACTGCCGAAGGAATTAGCAAAGGACATCATGGAACTTCGATTAGAGATTGTACCTAGAAGTTTCATTGCCACAATGGAGGTTCAGTCGACATTGCTGGACAAGATTCGGGAAGCTCAGAAAGATGATAAAGAGATTGCCGAGATAAAGGAGAAGATGGGCAAAGGAAAGGCCAAAGGTTTTCGTGAGGATGAGCACGATACCCTATGGTTTGAGGACCGAGTTTATGTGCCCAACAACCAGGAGATCAGGAAGTTAATACTTCAAGAGGCCCATGACTCACCATACTTGATACACCCCGGAAAAACCAAGTTGTATTTGGATTTGAAGGAACATTTCTGGTGGACTGGTATGAAGAAGGATATTGCTGAGTATGTAGCCATATGTGATGTATGTCAGAGAGTTAAGGCAGAACATCAGAAGCCAGCAGGACTGTTACAGCCTATGCCGATACCCTAATGGAAGTGGGATAAACTTGGCATGGACTTTATCACCGGATTACCCAGGACTAAACCAGGATATGATTCCATATGGGTAGTAGTTGATCGTTTGACCAAAGTAGCTCACTTCATCCTAGTGAAAACCACCTATACAAGTGCAAAGTTGGCCAAGATCTATATGTCCAAAATCGTATGTCTGCATGGAGTTCCGAGGACCATCGTATCGGATCGAGGAACACAGTTTACTTCAATGTTTTGGCATCAGTTACACCAGACTTTGGGAACGAGATTGGAGTTCAGTACATCATTTCACCCGCAGACAGATGGAAAGACTGAGAGAGTCAACCAAATTTTGGAGGACATGTTGAGAGCCTGTGCGCTAGATTATGGAACCAGTTGGGATGACAATTTGCCGTATGCAGAGTTCTCATACAATAATAGCTACCAAGCCAGCTTGAAGATGGCACCGTTTGAAGCCATGTATGGACGCAGGTGCAAAACACCGTTGATGTGGGATGAGGTAGGAGACCGACAGTTGTTTGGACCAGACTTGATTAAAGAATCTGAGGAGAAGGTAAAACTGATCCGAGACCGACTGAAGATTGATCAGTCCAGGCAGAAGAGTTATGCAGACTCAAAACGCAAGGAGGTAACCTACGAAATTGGAGACAGAGCATATCTGCGAGTATCGCCCTTGCGAGGAGTGAAACATTTTAGAGTTAAAGGAAAGTTAGCCCCGAGATTTGTAGGACCGTATCGCATTTTGGAACGGATGGGAGAAGTCACCTACAAGTTGGAGTTACCTAAGGGATTGTCAGGAGTCCACGATGTGTTCCACGTTTCACAGCTGAAGAAGTGTCATGATGAGATGGCAGAAATACCATTAAGAGATACAGTACCCTTGGAGGCGATTTAGTTGGACAGTGATTTGACTTACGAGGAGAAGCCAGTTAAGATTCTTGAGTTTGCCAGCAGAGTCACCCGCAGTAAGGTTATCAAGTTTTGTAAAGTTCAGTGGAGCCACCATACCGAGGATGAAGCTACCTGGGAACGAGAGGATGATCTTCGCAAGGACCACCCATACCTATTTTCTAGCCAACCCGAATCTCGAGGGCGAGATTCATCTTAAGGGGGGTAGGTTTGTAACATCCCAAATTTTCAATTTGGAATGTTATACATAGATCATCCATGCATATCATGTTTTATTGCTTTTCCGTTCCGTAATCCTTGAAATCCTATGCAGCTCAAGGACCCTCAGAGAGAGTTGGGGATTTCCCGGTCTTCATATTTGATTCTTTTATCAAATAATGAAAAGAGGATTTGATTTTAATTATTTCTCTCTGAAAAATATTTCACATTAAAAATTAAAGAGAGGAGATAATATGACTTCTCCAAAATAAATGAAATATTGGAGGAAAAATATTAAAATCATTAAATTGATTTTTATTGGATTTTATTTGGATTTTATTTGCATTAGAAAAATTGCATGTTTTTCAAAATTGCATTTTAGGGCCAAGAAAATGTTCATCTTGTTCTAAATATTTTATTTAGACGGTGAAAAATTGTTTCGGCATTTTTAGGTTTTTATTTATTTTTTTTCTAGGATTTTATTTCGGTCGGCGAAGTTAAAAAAAAGGTTCCGTGCCGACTGGGCCTAAGGCCCAGCCGCGCCAGGCCGCCGCCGCCGCTCGGACCGGAGTCCGAGTTGGACTCCGCCTCCGCCGCGCCTTGCCCCCTCCTCCAAGTCGCCGCCCCCGCCCCTTTATATACGCCGCCACCCCCGCCCCAACACCACCACCGCCGTCGCCGCCAACCCTGCCTCGCGCAGCCGCCGCCGCCCGCGCTCGCCGCTGCTGCCAAGCCCAATCGCCTCGCGAGCCAATGCCCCGCCTCGCCGGAGCTCTCTCGCCGGAGGTAGCCACCGCGCCCCGCCGCCAGTTTTTTTATAAAAACCGTTCGTTTTTTTTTCAGAAACCCTAGATCCGTTTTTTTTCGGATTCGCCGGTTTTTCTCGGTTCTTCTAGTTAGCGGACGTTCGTCTGTACGTTCGTTTTAATGAACGGTTCCTCGCCCGTTAGAAACAACCAACAAACGCTCGTTCGTTAGTCTGTTCGTGAGTTTTCTTTTATCGGATTTATTCCACGATTTTTCTGATCGTGATTTCTGATCCGATCTTAGTTTCTGTTTATCTTTTCGCTCGTTTAACGCAATCAGGCGATTCAAGCGCCTGGAGTTCGTCTCGAAACCCTCTTTCCATTTAACCAACTCAAACAAGTTTTTGCTACTATAAAATTTGACCTAGTTTCAGATTAGTAAACGAAGCTTCTTTCTTTCGCCGTTTGAGTTTCGTTGCTCCGTTTGTTTTGATTCTGTTTGTGAACCAGAGTTCTTAATTTGAACTTTCTGGTCAACCTCTCTTATTTGAGTTTTGCTTGTGCATCGTTGCCTGTTACTTATGTATGTTATTATTTGCTTGCGATAGAATTCCCGGAGTGCAAAGCGTGTTAGTACGAGTCTCTAGGATTCGCGGATCGTCAGCAAGGCAAGTAACACTTTGATCATATTCCATTATTACCCAGTTTTTATGCATTAGTTCCAATCCTCAAACATTGCATGATTAGGATGTCATTAACTTGTGGGTTGGGAAGTAGTTGCTGAGGTAGAACCTATTGCCCTGTTACATTCAAACCCTTGGGAGTTACTTCTACGTATTGCTTATATTGCTATGCTATGCTCGTAGACGTGGTTTGGGTTTGAGTGAAATTCATGTCAGATGTGAGATTGTTAATTAATGGTTCAACTTAAGGTGACAACTTAATCAAACAACTGGGTGGATTGAGGCACCTGGGGAACCTAGTGTTGTCTATTTTTTCTTTTGGAAATCCTGGGGTACTCGTGTGATCTTCCTATGGACCGCCACCCAGGCTCAAAGGGAACTGAGATGATTCATGCTAGAAACTTCCGTGTGCAGCCACAAGCTATTATGGGCTCTAGCATAGTTGAGTAAGTTACGTGAAGCTCTTGAAGAGGTAGATCAGCAGGTAGTGGGTTTTGTAGGTTTGGTATGGTCTACCCGGAGTAGAGAGTTAAAGTTTCTGAAAGACTGTGTCTCGGTCATCCGTTTCTCAAACACCATGCAGTGCGAGAAATCCAACGGAGGCGATCGGGTCTTGTGGGGAAAAGTGTGCAAACCTCTGCAGAGTGTACAATCTAATCATGGTTAGCCGTGTCCCCGGTTATGGACAATTCTTGAGTATCTAGTACTTGGGTTATCACATGTATCTCGCCATGCTTAATTAATACTGTTGGGATGTTAATCACTTTAATTGGGATTGAGTTGGGGATACCTTCTCAATGATGTTTCAACCACCATGATAGTAAAATTAAAATATATTCCGTTGTTGTAGGGAAAAATTGGCTTTTCACAAAACTACAACCATACAGCTTTCCACCAGTCATATATGCATGTAGTGATAGCATTATTCTGTTTCTGCTCTACTGTGTTATATTGCCAGCATATTCTATGTGCTGACCCATTTTCGGGCTGCAACGTATTATGTTGCAGACTTTTCAGACGAGGAGTAAGGTTCATTAGGTCGTTGCCGTGCAGCTCAGCTATGCCATTGGAGTTGATGGATTCACCCTATCTTCCAAGCCTTCCGTTGTTATCGCATTAGATGGCCTTAAGCCATATTATTGTAATAAGTTCTCTTTGGAGGCATTCGATGTAATAGTGTGTGATTGCTACTCTTTTATAAATCCTTCGAGTACTGTGTGTGTCAGCATTACCGATCCAGGGATGACACTGAAGCACAGAGACTTGACCATCTGAGGTCGGGTCGCTACATTATTCCATAGTCCATCGAATCCTTACCCAAAACTTGAAAACTTCACAACACAAAACTTAACAGAAAACTCGTAAGCTCCGTTAATACAAGAAAATAAAGCACCACTTCAAGGTACTGTAATGAACTCATTCTTTATTTATATTGGTGTTAAACCTACTGTATTCCAACTTCTCTATGGTTTATAAACTATTTTACTAGCCATAGATTCATCAAAATAAGCAAACAACACACGAAAAACAGAATCTGTCAAAAAAATAGCAGTCTGTAGTAATCTGGATCAAACGTATACTTCTGGAACTCATAAAATTCTCAAATAAATTTCTGGACCTGAAGAATTTATCTATTAATCATCTGCAAAAAGAATTAACTAAATATCACTCTCCAAATAAAAATGGCGGCAATTCTCGTGAGCGCTAAAGTTTCTGGTTTTTACAGCATGATCAACAAGACTTTCCCAAAGTCTTCCCAAAGGTTCTACTTGGCACAAACACTAATTAAAAGCATAAAACCACATGTAAACATAGGCTAGATGAATTATTTATTACTAAATATGATAAAAAATAAAGGAACTAAAATAAAATTGGGTTGCCTCCCAACAAGCGCTGTCGTTTAATGCCCCTAGCTAGGCATGATGATTTCAATGATGCTCACATAAAGGATAAGAATTGTAACATAAAGAGAGCATCATGAAGAAAATGACTAGCATATTTAAGTCTAACATACTTCCTATGCATAGGGATTTTGTGAGCCAACAACTTGTGGGAACAAGAATCAACTAGCATAGGAGGGCAAAACAAGCATAACTTCGAAACTTTAAGCACATAGAGAGGAAACTTGATATTATTGCAATTCCTACAAGCATATATTCCTCCCTCATAATAATTTTCAGTAGCATCATGAATGAATTCAACAATATAACCAGTACCTAAAGCATTCTTTTCATGATCTACAAGCATAGAAATTTTATTACTCTCCACATAAGCAAATTTCTTCTCATTCGGAATAGTGGGAGTATTATAGGAAACTCGAATACTATAAATTGTTTCCACATTAAAAGAGTAATGTTCAGAGAACGGGTAATCATAATCATGACAAGTTTTATAAATATAATCACTACTTTTTATAGCATAAGTATCATCACAATAATCATCATAAGTAGGAGGCATGCTATCATCATTATAAACTTGCATATCAAAACTTGGGAGACTAAAAATATCATCTTCATTAAACATAGCATCCCCAAGCTTGGGACAAACATTAATTGCAGCAAATATATTCTCAAAAACATCATCTTCATCAAACATAGCTTCCCCAAGCTTGGGCCTTTTCATATCATAAGCATAATCACTCTCATCATTAATAGTATAGATAGCACCAATAGTATAGCAATTATCATATTCTTCCAAGCAAGTGCCAAAAAGAATTTCAAGATCATAAGAAGTATCATTATCTTCCACAATTATATTTTCATGAGGCACAATAGTAATAGGGGCAGCATTATTTGGGAGAGATATCTTTTTACCTCTCTTCCTTTTTCTTTTCTTCTTCTTCACCACATCATGTGTGGGTTCAATCCTCTTTTTGGAGCTCCTTATTAATGAGATTGGTTGAATAGGAGGTTCTTCCTCGTTACCTGATTCATCATAAGAGATAATAGGAGGATATTGGGAAGTCTCTTCCCTTTCATTAGTATTCTCTTCATCCTCTATTTGTTTTCTTTTCTTTATGTAGTTGGCAATATAAGGATTTTCAATACAATTCACCGCACAATACATATAAATTTCCTCTAGATCAAAATCAAGAACTCTATCAAGATTAGACTTTGGAATACCCTCAGTTATATGTTTCATTTCTTCATAACCCAAAAGAAGGATAAGCTCTTTATGATGCTCAAGGGTACTAAAATTATCACAATGTTTGGACACGACTTGATCATGAAACAAATAGCATTGGAGCTTTAAATGACCATGTTCATTGCAAAGTTCACAAGGGGCACGAAAAATATTGAATCTTTCAGCACATTCATCTAGCTCTTCTTGCAACAATTTAGTTTCTAAGTACTTATGCTTCTTGCAATATCTATCTTCTCTATTTGGTGTGTACTTACAAACCCAATGCACTCCACAAAAATTGACATGTTTATAGGAGACATTTTCATCATAACTAGTGCAATCATCATTAGTGTCATGGATATTCAAAGAATTCGTACTAACAACATTGCAATCATGCTCATCATTCAAATATTTAGTGCCAAACATTTTATAGATTTCTTCTTCTAGCACTTGAGCACAATTATCCTTTCCATCATACTCACGAAAGATATTAAAAAGGTGAAGCGTATGAGATAAACTCAATTACATTTTTTTGTAATTTTCTTTTATAAACTAAACTAGTGATAAAACAAGAAACTAAAAGACTCGATTGCAAGATCTAAAGATATACCTTCAAGCACTCACCTCCCCGGCAACGGCGCCAGAAAAGAGCTTGATGTCTACTACACAACCTTCTTCTTGTAGACATTGTTGGGCCTCCAAGTGTAGAGGTTTGTAGGACAGTAGCAAATTTCCCTCAAGTGGATGACCTAAGGTTTATCAATCCGTAGGAGGCGTAGGATGAAGATGGTCTCTCTCAAGCAACCCTGCAACCAAATAACAAAGAGTCTCTTGTGTCCCCAACACACCCAATACAATGGTAAATTGTATAGGTGCACTAGTTCGGCAAAGAGATGGTGATACAAGTGGTATATGGATAGTAGATAAAGGTATTTGTAATCTGAAATTATAAAAACAGCAAGGTAACTAATGATAAAAGTGAGCGTAAATGGTATTGCAATGCGTTGAAACAAGGCCTAGGGTTCATACTTTCACTTGTGCAAGTCCTCTCAACAATACTAACATAATTGGATCATAAAACTATCCCTCAACATGCAACGAAGAGTCACTCCAAAGTCACTAATAGCGGAGAACGAACGAAGAGATTATGGTAGGGTATGAAACCACCTCAAAGTTATTCTTTCCAATCAATCCGTTGGGCTATTCCCATAAGTGTCACAAACAGCCCTAGAGTTCGTACTAGAATAACACCTTAAGATACAAATCAACCAAAACCCTAATGTCACCTAGATACTCCAATGTCACCTCAAGTATCCGTGGGCACGATTATACGATATGCATCACACAATCTCAGATTCATCTATTCAACCAACACAAAGGACCTCAAAGAGTGCCCCAAAGTTCTACCGGAGAATCACGACAAAAACGTGTGCCAACCCCTATGCATAGGTTCATGGGCGGAACCCGCAAGTTGGTCACCAAAACATACATCAAGTGAATCACGTGATATCCCATTGTCACCACAGATATCCACGGCAAGACATACATCAAGTGTTCTCAAATCTTTAAAGACTCAATCCGATAAGATAACTTCAAAGGGGAAACTCAATTCATTACAAGAGAGTAGAGGGGGGAGAAAACATCATAGGATCCAACTATAATAGCAAAGCTCGCGATACATCAAGATCGTATCACCTAAAGAACACGAGAGAGAGAGAGACCAAACACATAGCTACTGGTACATACCCTCAGCCCCGAGGGAGAACTACTCCCTCCTCGTCATGGAGAGCACTGGGATGATGAAGATGGCCACCGGGGAAGGATTGCCCCCTCCGGCAGGGTGCCGGAACGGGTCTAGATTGGTTTTTGGTGGCTACGGAGGCTTCTGGCGGCGGAACTCCCGATCTATTGTGCTCTCTGGAAGTTTTACGGTACGTAGGTATATGTGGGTACAAGGGGTACGTCGGTGGACCGAAGGGGGGGCACGAGGCAGGGGGCGCGCCCCCTACCCTCGTGAGAACCTCCTTCATCTTCTAACGTAGGGTCCAAGTCTATCCGGTAGGTTTCCTTCCAAAAATAACTTCTCCAGTTGATTTCGTTCCGTTTTGACTCCGTTTGATATTCCTTTTCCTCGAAACACTGAAATAGGCATAAGACAGCAAATCTGGGCTGGGCCTCCGGTTAATAGGTTAGTCCCAAAAATAATATAAAGTGGAAAATAAAGCCCAATATAGCCCAAAACAGTAGATAATATAGCATGGAGCAATCAAAAATTATAGATACGTTGGAGATGTATCATTCTTCTTCTTAAGAAGCTTGACCTCATGAACAGTGAGATTGTCTGGAGAAGTGAGGAGCTCTCCGGGATGACGAACAGCCCACACAGAGTTCAGAAAGCACATGACAAACGGAGCGTAGATTGGGACCTTACGGTAGATGACCATGTTGTAAATCTCATGCCACAGCCAATTGGACACATCAAACGTTGCACCAGTCCCCACCATGGTCTTCATAGCAACCAAGGGGTTAGTCACGAGGTGATGTATTAAAACGAGCAAAGAGACTTGCCGATAACGAGATTGAACGAGGTATGAAGATACCAATGATCGAATCCGGGGCAAGTAGCATACCGATGTACTAAGGGAATTACGTATGTTGTCATAACGGTTCGACCGATAAAGATAGTTGTAGAATGTGTAGGCGCCAATATGGGCATCCTGGTTCCGCTATTGGTTATTGACCGGAGAGGTGTCTCGGTCATGTCTACATAGTTCTCGAACCCGTAGTGAAAGGATCGATATAGTTGACTAGAGGGGGGTGAATAGGCAACTAACAATTTTTAGCTTTTCTTTACCAAATTAAACTTTGAATCAAAGTAGGTTGACTATATATGCAACTAGGTGAGAAACCTATATGATGCAACACATACAAGCACACAAGCAAGCAAGGAAAGTAACACAAGTAAGCTTGCAAAAGTAAGGGGAGGAGAAGACCAAAAGTGGAGCCGGTGAAGACAAGGATGTGTTACCGAAGTTCCTTCCTTTTGAAGGGAAGTACGTCTCCGTTGGAGCGGTGTGGAGGCACAATGCTCCCCAAGAAGCCACTAGGGCCACCGTATTCTCCTCACGCCCTCACACAATGCGAGATGCCGTGATTCCACTATTGGTGCCCTTGAAGGCGGCGACCGAACCTTTACAAACAAGGTTGGGTCTCTCTCCACAACTTAATTGGAGGCTCCCAATGAAACCACGAAGCTTCACCACAATGGAATATGGCTCCGAGGTGACCTCAACCGTCTAGGGTGCTCAAACACCCAAGAGTAACAAAATCCACACAAGAAAGTATGGGGAAGCAAATATCCTTTGGTGGAAGTGTAGATCTAGGTCTCCTCCTTCAATCCCTAGCAAATCAAAAAGTTTGAGTGGCTAGAGAGAGAGATCGGGCAAGAGAGCTTGAGTTGCATTAATGGTGGAGTGAGAGAGGTCAAAGGTGGGAGTGGTAGGTGGGAGAAGCACCCTTATATAGCAACCCTAAAATTTCAGCCGTTATCTGCGTTTTTTGCACTTCAGCGGTACAACCGGTCCTTGTCCCGATACAACCGGGACTCACGGTGTATCTGCAAAACCCTACCAGGCGGTACAACCGGGCCAGCTGGCGGTAGTACCAGTTAAGAAAATAACTGGACTAACCGCCTAGCCACCGCACAACTACCGCATCAAAACAGAAGCTTGACCGGTATTAGAGCGGTGCATGGCCGGAACAACCGCATGTCCTTGAGCTCTTGGGCGGCTATTCAGAGCGGAAGAACCGCTCGGACCACTGGTGGTACCGGTCATCAAGGAACGACCGGACCAACCGGGCCACTGCCGCCCGAGAACCGCATCAAAACAGAAGCTCGAGCGGTACTTGAGCGGTGCATGGCCGGAACCACCGCCCTAGCTTTTGCAGAGCAAGGTGGCGGTACCACCGCTCAGAGGCAGCAGTACAACCGCTCGATCAAAGCTGGTGAGCGTCAAGACCCAGCGGTACAACCGCTCCAAAGAGCGGTACAACCGCTGGGCAGAAACAGTGAGCAGAAGTATATAAGGGAAGAGATAAGGGAAACTCTCTCTCTCACACCTGAGAAAGACAAAGGAGGGGTGATGAAAGTGTACGTGAATAGATTCCCCCAGTTCTTTCTAATGAGGATTCCCTCTTGGTAGTACGGGCTCCCTACGACCAAAGAGATAAAAAGCATAGGGGACTCCGTCTTCGATCTTTTCCTACGAGAGAGAATAGCTTTCCGATGTAGGCCTAAGCGTCAAGAACCTGAAATATTTAGCACAAGATTAGACCAACAACGGGTTGTCATCATCATCCAAAACATAAAGTAGGGAAATGCCCTTTCAATCTCCCCCTTTTTGGTGGATGATGACAACAACACGATTTTCAAGAGAGAAGTCTATGAAATCTAGTCAGAACTCCCCCTAGATGTGTGCCCCAATATGAACAAGCTGTTAGAAAGTATGGGCACACTTTCAGGGCTAGACTCCCCCTAGATTTTATAGACTCACCACTCTAAGCACATAATATGATAGATAGCAATAATACTAATAATAACCGACGAACTAAAAGCAATAATAAGTAGCATAAGTCTCACACACAGCAAGAACCACGAACAAAGTTCAACACTAAAGAGAAACACGAGGAAACGAGAAACCCATGCAAATCCCGAGACCTATATGACCCTCTCCCCCTTTGGCATCAAGACACCAAAAAGTAAAAGAGCAAATCTAGCGTCCCAAAGCTCAGTAGCCCTCCTCTGACTCCTCGGTCGCATCTAGATCCTCATCAGCAGAGTCATCATCGTCGTCTTGATCGGATTCCTCCATGGCATTGTCAGCAGCAGCAAAAGAGGTGGATGGCTGGGGAGGGGCCTCATCATCAGTCCAGGTGCTGTGGGTTGAAACCCAACGCTCCTCTTGGGTGATGCTCTTCTCAGAGCCACTCTGAACCGGCATATTGAGGTGCTTCATCATTGCAATTTGGCGATGCCGTGCAAGCTTCTCATTGACATGTGCCTCATACATCTTCTTCTGGATGTCAGTCTGGAGACAAAAGGTCTTCTTCACCTTGGCAGTGAGCTTGGCCACCCAAGAGGGCTTGGCCCCTGGCTCCATCTCAAAGTCCTCATCGTCAGAAGTGGCATAGACATCCTCAGGAGCATTGGCAGGGAAGCGAGGCTCGGCGTGCTTCTTCTTCTTAAGAAGCTTGACCTCATGAACAGTGAGATTGTCTGGAGAAGTGAGGGGCTCTCCGGGACGATGAACAGCCCACACAGAGTTCAGAAAGCACATGACAAACGGAGCATAGATTGGGACCTTATGGTAGATGACCATGTTGTACATCTCATGCCACAGCCAATTGGACACATCAAACGTTGCACCAGTCCCCACCATGGTATTCATAGCAACCATCAAGTCAACCAGATAGCCATGAATATCATCTTGATTGCCTACCTTGGGCAAGAGCACATTACGGAACACTCGGTGCATAATGTCATAGACCTTCTCCAAATCCTTGGATTCTCCAATAATCCCACGGCCCCGAATGTACAGAGGGGCAAGCTTCTCCTTAGGCATGGACTCAGGATGGTCATGAGGACGGATGCCACCCCTTCCTTCCAGACTGGTATCATCATACCCAATAGCATTGCAAAAAGCCCTCCAGGGAACTTGAAAGAGCTCATCATGACACATGAAAGTGAGAGTGTGTGCGTCATCTTCTCCAAAGTGAACTGTGGCATAGAACTGATGGATGAGTTGAACATCAAGGTCACAGTTGACTGACATGAGCTTGACAAGATCAAATTCCTCGCAGAGAGCCAATGCCTCACCAAAATACTCCAAGTTGCTCCTCCAATGGTCAAGATCGATGGTCCACTGCTTGGCATACCTGTTCTTGTTGTGCTCAAAGAGTTCATGTACAATACGTACTTGCATCTCATTCCGGAACTGAACGGTGGTCCAACGAGGAGCAATGGGAACCTCATAAGGATTCTTCGAGCGGAAGGCTTCCCAATCCTTGGCTTTCCAACGGTGCAACGGCATTACCACATATTGCTTTGCAGCGGCGGACTTTTCACAGTGAGTGGGCTTGGTAGGAATCACAACCTCTTCTTCGTCATCTGACACAACCGGACGCAAGGTCCATCGTGCCCTCTTCTTAGTCTTGCGAGGAGCAGAGCGAGAACTAGAGCCACCTGAACACACGCACAAGGAGAACACAAGAGATCCAGCAAGGATGAGAGGATTGCACACACAAATTGAAGAAAAGAAATATTGCACGAACTTAGAAAATGAAACAGGGCTAGATGGTATAGATATCCCGGTTGAACCGGTTCTCCTACCGGTAGAACCGCTTGAACAATGGTACTACGGGTAGAGACTAGATTTAACCGCGAAATATGAATCATACTAGCCATATTCTACTCTCAAAGACTTGCAATCTAAGCATGAGGCAAAAAGTGATCTCTTCCACCCAATAGTTTAATCAATAAATGCGGAATGTCAAGTAATGCCCTAGAACAAAGGGAACAAACCCTAGAACGAAGGACGAAAGACAATGGGGCATTACCGTCATCCATGGGAAGAGATCGGGAAGGAGGAGGCCTCCTTGGAGAGGATCCACGGAGACCCCACGGATCCGAAGTGCGAGAAGCACTCCGGGGCAGAGGCAATGGCGGCCGGCGGCTAGGGCACAAGATGGGCAGGGCTGGGGAAGGAAGAAAAGAAACCCCCCCCCCACCAGCCCGAGGGGAATATATAGGCCCAAAGTCGCGCGGCGGTTGTACCGCTCAAGGGAGCAGTTGTACCGCTGCCTGGTACGAGCCAGTGGGTACGGGCGGTACTTCCGTCGCCAAGAGGCAGCGGTAATACCGCCGAAACCAACCGGTAGAACCGGCCAGACGCATCCCCCCCAGTGGTTGAGCAGTGGAACCGCTAAGCCACCACTAGGAGACCGCCCGGAGAGCACCAGCGGTTGAACCGCCTGTGACCCCGGTTGCACCGCCCGGACACCATCACCAACGCCATGAACAAGAGTGTGCAATTTATACTAGATGGCTTGAGGAAGGAAAGTCTTGGGATAGAGAAGGCACGAGAAAAAGGTGGGACTCCAAGAAAGACAAAAAGAAAAAGAACCACACTAGGAGACCCCTACACCTAGTGCCTAAGAAAACAAACTAAGGCATGAACAAGAAGGACTAACACAAGGCACAACACGAACAAGGTGGTCGGAGGCCGTAGCCCCCTATGTATGAGTCAATTGGTATGGAACAACGAAGAATTATCCTTGGGCCCATGACCAAAACTCGTCTTTGAGGCACAAGTACCATCACAAATGGCTAATGTGGAAGAGTTGTTCAGTTTATGCATAATGGGGGGAGGGAGAGTTCATTGAGAGAACAACACTCCCCCTATGTCTATTCCTGCATCTAAACAAGATAACAAATTGAGTATGGTGGGGTGTGCAAGGGTTCAAGCAACATTGCTCGAATCAATGATATTTAGCTCATGTCTTAACTCGCGAAATCTTGCTTCATCCAACGGCTTCGTAAAAATATCTGCAAGGTTATCATGAATGTTGACATAGTTGAGCTCGATCTCCCCTCGCCTAATGTGATCCTGGATGAAGTGATACCGAATCTCAATATGCTTCGTCTTGAAGTGTTGCACCGGGTTGAGAGAAATCTTGATTGCACTTTAATTGTCACACCAAAGAGGCACTTTGTCACAAAGGACACTATAATCCTTTAAAGTTTGCCTCATACATAAGAGTTGTGCACAACAACTACCGGCCGCTACATACTCCGCTTCGGTGGATGAGAGAGACACACAACTTTGCTTTTTGGAAGACCAACTTACCAAAGAGCAACCAAGGAATTGGCACCCTCCGGAAGTGGACTTCCTATCCACTTTGTCTCCCGCCCAATCGGAATCCGAATACCCCACAAGCTTGAAGTTTGCTCCTCTTGGGTACCATAAGCCAAAGTTTGGGGTATGAGCCAAATATCAAAAGATTCGTTTGACCGCCACATAGTGACTTTCCTTAGGTGCGGCTTGAAACCGTGCACAAATTCCCACACTCAACATGATATCCGGTCTAGATGCACAAAGGTAAAGCAAGGAGCCAATCATGGAGCGATATACCTTTTGATCCACCACTTTACCATTAGGATCTATGTCAAGTTAGCACTTGGTGGGCATTGGAGTGGAAGCCGGCTTGACATCACTTAGCTTGAATCTCTTGAGCATGTCTTGAGTGTATTTGGCTTGGTTGATGAAGGTTCCTTCTCTTATTTGCTTCACTTCGAACCCTAGAAAGAACTTCAACTCTCCCATGGAAGACATCTCGAACTTTGAGGTCATGAGAGCGGCAAATTCCTCATTGAAAGTTTTGTTAGGGGAACCAAAGATAATATCATCAACATATAGTTGGCATACAAACAACTCCCCTTTGACCTTCTTAGTAAAAAGAGTGGGGTCGATTAGCCCAACTTCAAAACCACGGTCTTGTAACAACTCGGTAAGGTGGTCATACCACGCACGTGGGGCTTGTTTAAGGCCATAGAGTGCCTTATCAAGTTGATACACATGATCGGGAAAGTAGGGATCCTCGAACCCGGGGGGTTGCTTGACATAAACCAATTCATTAATAGGACCATTAAGAAAAGCACTCTTGACATCCATTTGTTGCAACTTAAAGTTATGATGAGAAGCATATGCAATCAACATGCAAATGGATTAAAGACGAGCAACAGGAGCAAAGGTTTCACCGTAGTCGATACCCTCGACTTGGGAGTAGCCTTGTGCTACCAAGCGAGCCTTGTTGCGAATAATAATCCCATGGGCATCTTGCTTGTTCTTAAATATCCACTTGGTTCCAATGACATTGTGGTTCCCTGTCGGTCTTGGCACCAATCTCCATACTTTGTTGCGCTCGAATTTGTTGAGTCCTTCATGCATGGCATTGAGCCAATCCGGATCTTCGAGCGCCTCATAGACCTTGTGGGGTTCGACACAAGAGACAAATGCGTGATGCTCACAATAGTTTGCTAATTTTCTACGAGTGCTTACCCCCTTTCTTAAGCTTCCAAGCACATTCGTCATAGATGATCCTTGGTGGAGAGCTTGGAAGCAACCTTAGCGGCACGACGCTCCAATTCCTCCTCGGGGGTGAGACGAGGAGTGGTCGCTTGATCATCTTGAGCGTCGTCTTGAGCTTGTTCTTGTTCTTGAACTTGCTTGGAGGAGAGAACTTGACCTTGGGCATCACTTGGTGTGTCAACACCGTCTTAAGCATGATCTTGCCCTTGGTCGTGTTCTTGAGGATGAGGGCCTTCATGTTGTTCTTCGGAAGCGTGTGGGCCTTGGGTTGGTGATGGCTCCACTTGAGTGGAGCATTGTCCTTCTCCTTCGGCCACAAGGGGTTCCTCAATGGGTAGGATAAAACCAACACCCATTCTTCTTATGGCTTGAGGAGGAATTTCATCACCTACATCACAAGTGCCACTTTGCTCCACTTGGGAGCCGTTATTCTCATCAAACTCCACGTTACATGTCTCCTCAATAAGTCACGTGGATTTATTGAGGACACGGTAAGCATGGGAGTTTGTAGCATAACCAACAAATATGCCCTCATAAGCTCTAGCCTCAAACTTAGACAACCGAACACCTTTCTTGAAAATGAAACACTTACACCTGAACACCCGAAAGTACTTGAGGTTGGGCTTGTTACCGGTGAGTATCTCATATGGAGTCTTGTTCAAGCCCTTGCGGAGGTAGAGCCGATTGGATGCATGACATGCTGTGTTGATGGCTTCGGCCCAAAAGTTGTATGGAGACTTGAACTCCGCCATCATGGTCCTTGCCGCATCCATCAACGCCCGGTTCTTCCTCTTCGCAACACCGTTTTGTTGAGGGGTGTAAGGTGTGGAATATTGATGCTTGATCCCCTCATCACTAAGAAACTCGTCCAAGGTGTAGTTCTTGAACTCGGTGCCATTGTCACTTCTTATTGTCAAGATCTTTGCATTGTGTTGACGTTGTGCTTCATTTGCAAAGTCAATGACGGTTTGTTGGGTCTCGCTCTTCCTCTTGAAGAAATACACCCAAGTGTATCTTGAGTAGTCATCCACAATCACCAAGCAATACTTCCTACCCCCAAGACTATCGAAGGATGGAGGCCCAAAGAGATCCAAGTGAAGGAGCTCCAAAGGCCTCTTTGAGTAAATGATAGTCGTGGGAGGGTGAGCCTTCTCATGTAGCTTTCCTTCGATACAAGCACTGCAAGCACGATCTTTAGCAAAACTAACATTCGTTAGTCCACGGACATGGTCCCCCTTGAGAAGACTTTGCAAAGATCTCATATTGACATGGGCTAGACGGCGATGCCAAAGCCAACCCACATCAACTTTAGCCATTAGGCATGTCGCGGTCTTAGTGGGTCGCTCTGAAAAGTTAATCACATATAGACCGTTCTCGACATGCCCAACAAAGGCTACTTTAAGAGTCTTGCTCCACAAGAGGGCCACGGTATCGATATCAAAGAAAGTGGCAAAGCCCATGATTGCAAGTTGACGATGGAAAGTAAATTGTATGCAAGGGACTCAACAAGCATGACCTTCTCGATCGTGAGATCATGAGAGATGACTACCTTGCCAAGTCCCAATACCTTAGAAGATGAGGCGTCACCCCACTCGACATTGGTGGGCATAGATGGAATCTTGTGCACGTCCAGCACAAAGTCCTTGCTTCCGGTCATATGATTTGTAGCTCCGCTATCGAGCGACCATGATCCCCCACCGGAAGCAAACACCTACAAGAGATCAATGCTTGGTTTTAGGTACCCATTTTGTAATGGGTCCTTTGATGTTAGTAACAAGGGTCTTTGGAACCCAAATAGACCATTCAATGTACTCATGAGGAGAACCAACAAATTTGGCATAGACATGCCCATCACTAGCACGACATAACATATAAGAAGGATTAATGTCGCCGGCTTTGATGGGAAGAGTGGCATTGCCCTTTTTGACACCGCCACCCTTCGCATTGTTCTTCTTCTCCTTGGAAGCACTCTCTCCCTCCTTCACAAAGGTTTGCATGAGAGGTG
The DNA here is from genome assembly GCF_003073215.2 of Triticum urartu. Classification (NCBI taxonomy): domain Eukaryota; kingdom Viridiplantae; phylum Streptophyta; class Magnoliopsida; order Poales; family Poaceae; genus Triticum; species Triticum urartu. The sequence continues at coordinate 609,405,716 of NC_053028.1, forward strand.
GAGGTCGTTTGGTCTTGTCATTCTTCTTCTTGTTCTTGGACTCGGGCACGTACCCAACCCCTTCCTTGGCCACAACTCCCTTTTGGTTGATCAAGAGGTCGTTGAGGTTCTTATTTCCTTGTATGCAAGTCACAAGACCTCTCTCAAGTTGCACATTTAGCTTAGCGTTCTCCTCAACAAGATGCACATGCTCACAACACGAGTTAGTAGCATTTGCATTATCAATTAATATCATATGAGGAAAAGTGGCTTTTTCCTTGGTTAGCTTTACTTGAAGTTGATCATGAGACTCTTTGAGGCTAGCATGAGCACCCTTCAAGACTTTGTGAGCCTTGTCAAGTAGATCAAACTCCTCTTTGAGTCTAGCAAGATCAACCTCAAGTTCGGCCTTCTCGAAGTTTAGAACATGAGAAACAATGAGAACATGATCATAATCTTTCTTTAACTTAGCATGATCAACGTTGTGTGACTCCTCAAGAGCCAAACGAAGACCGCGCTCTTCCTCAAGAGAATTGGAAAGATCCGAGATCTCATCGGCATAGTCACAAATATGTCCTTCCATCTTAGTGATGGCATCTTCGTGAGCCTCGATCATGTCATTGGCTTCACCAAGTTGTTCCAAGAGAGCAACAAAGTGCTTCTTAGATTTACCCTTAAGTTTGCCCATAAAGGCCTCAAACTCATTCGCCTCCACATTAGCTCCCCCATGTTCATCAATGCTATCCGTCGAAGAAGGATGATTAATGATGGTAGTTTTGATGTTGGGGGTTACCTTGTTGGTAGCTTTAGCCATGAGGCACTTGGCGGTGATGCTCTCATTGGGTGAGTCGAATAGAGACACCCATGAAGTCGTCGCAATGGCAACTGAGGCCATGGCCGCCGATGCACCATCTTCATCATCGTCATCATCCTCATTGTACTCTTCTTGTACCACCAATGCCTTGGGAGGAGTCTTCTTGGTGAAGTTGCTCTTGTTGGGGGACGACTTGGCCTTGTCCTTTTGGATGAGCTTGCCACCATTGTCTTCCCTCTTCTCATACGGGCACTCCGCAACAAAATGACTCACATTGCCACAATTGTAGCAAGTCCTTACACGTTGCTTGCTCTTCGTGCCACTTGAGTTGTTTTTGTTAAAGTTTGGCCTTGAGTTTTTCTTGCTCCAAAATTGCCTTGAAGCGAGTGCCATGTGTTCATGATATGCATACTTTGTATCTTCGGGGTTGCTCTCCTCTTCTTCCTCTTCTTCTTCTTCAATACAGAGCTTGGCCTTCAATGCAAGGTTGGGCTTCTTTGCCCTTTGACAAAGAAGCACCGCATTGTCGGCGGTCTTGTCCAAAATGTTCATGGCCACAAACTCATCCAACACTTCGCTTGAGGTCAAAGTGTGGAAGTTCGGCCTTTGACGAATGATGGAGGACATGGCCTTGTGGTAGGGCATCATTGCCTTGAGGAATTTGCGCTTGATCCAATTGTCATCTGTGTCCTTGCTCCCGTGATCTCGGAGTGAGACCGCGAGTTTGGTTACTCTCCGATAAAGCTCACGAGGTTCTTCATCTTCTTTCATTGCAAACTCATCGGCCTCATCTTGCACCACTTCATAGTTGGAGCGTTGAATGCTTGCGCTTCCCCGATAGAGAGAGACAACACAGAGCCATGTGTCTTTGGCCAAGGCAAAGGGCTGAAGATGAGGTAGATCTTTGGGTGGAATTGCATCTTGAATGATGAAGAGAACATTCTCATTGAATTGATTATCCGCGGCTTCTCGAGGAGTGAAGTTGCTTAGATCATGCGGATAGAAACCTTCTTCAATGATTCTCCAAAGATTAGTGTTCATATGATTTAAATGTCGTTTAAAGCGGTAAACCCAAGAATCAAAGTCCTCATTTTTCACAATCTTGGGAGGAGGACCGGCATGGTTCAAATGAGTGGAAGGAACCGGTCCACCATAAACAAGTGGTGGTTCCACATGAGCAAAGATGCCGGTGCCATTCTTACCACTAGAAGAAGGAGCCTTTTCACTACTAGCTTCCCCCTTATCGGAGGTAGCATCCGTCACCTTGTCGGTGGGATTACCCATTTTCAATGGTGCGGTGGATAGTTTAAGCCCTTCAAGGAATTTAGTAAACATGCTTTCAACCTCGGTCGTCATGGAGGTTTTCAATGTCACCAAGGCCACATTGAACTCCTCACTAGAGACCGAGGTTCCCCCATCTCCCGTAGACGAGATCGGATTCACACCGGAGTGTTCCTCCACACCGTCTACGGTATCAACCATACTTTTCGGACGTTAAAGTCCTTAATAAAGAGACAAGGCTCTGATACCAATTGAAAGGATCGATATATTTGACTAGAGGGGGGTGAATAGGCAACTAACAATTTTTAGCTTTTCTTTACCAAATTAAACTTTGCATCAAAGTAGGTTGTCTAGATATGCAACTAGGTGAGCAACCTATATGATGCAACACATACAAGCACACAAGCAAGAAAGGAAAGTAACACAAGTAAGCTTGCAAAAGTAAGGGGAGGAGAAGACCAAAAGTGGAGCCGGTGAAGACGAGGATGTGTTACCAAAGTTCCTTCCTTTTGAAGGGAAGTACGTCTCCGTTGGAGCGGTGTGGAGGCACAATGCTCCCCAAGAAGGCACTAGGGCCACCGTATTCTCCTCACGCCCTCACACAATGCGAGATGTCGTGATTCCACTATTGGTGCCCTTGAAGGCGGTGACCAAACCTTTACAAACAAGGTTGGGGCTCTCTCCACAACTTAATTGGAGGCTCCCAACGAGACCATGAAGCTTCACCACAATGGAATATGGCTCCGAGGCGACCTCAACCGTCTAGGGTGCTCAAACACCCAAGAGTAACAAAATCCACACAAGAAAGTATGGGGGAAGCAAATATCCTTTGGTGGAAGTGTAGATCTAGGTCTCCTCCTTCAATCCCTAGCAAATCAACAAGTTTGAGTGGCTAGAGAGAGAGATCAGGCAAGAGAGCTTGAGTTGCATTAATGGTAGAGTAAGAGAGGTCAAAGGTGGGAGTGGTAGGTGGGAGAAGCACCCTTATATAGCAACCCTAAAATTTCAGCCGTTACTGCGTTTTTTGCATTGCAGTGGTACAACCGGTCCTTGTCCTGGTACAACCGGGACTCACGGTGTATCTGCAGAACCCGACCAGGCGGTACAACCGGGCCAGCTGGTGGTAGTACCGGTTAAGAAAATAACCGGACTAACCGCCTAGCCACCGCACAACTACCACATCAAAATAGAAGCTTGACTGGTACTAGAGCGGTGCATGGCCGGAACAGCCGCATGGCCTTGAGCTCTTGGGCGGCTAAGTTTAGAGCGGAAGAACCACTCGGACCACCGATGGTACCGGTCATCGAGGAACGACCGGACCAACCGGGCCACTGCCGCCCGAGAACCGCATCAAAACAGAAGCTTGAGCGGTACTTGAGCGGTGCATGGCCGGAACCACCGCCCTAGATTTTGCAGAGCAAGGTGGCGGTACCACCGCCCGTAGGCAGCGGTACAACCGCTCGATCAAAGTTGGTGAGCGTCAAGACCCAGCGGTACAGCCGCTCCAAAGAGCGGTACAACCGCTGGGCAGAAACAGTGAGCAGAAGTATATAAGGGAAGAGATAAGGGAAACTCTCTCACACACACACACCTGAGAAAGACAAAGGAGGGGTAATGAAGGTGTACGTGAATAGATTCCCCCAGTTCTTTCTAATGAGGATTCCCTCTTGATAGTACGGGTTCCCTACGACCAAAGAGATAAAAAGCATAGGGGACTCCGTCTTTGATCTTTTCCTACAAGAGAGAATTGCTTTCCGATGTAGGCCTAAGCGTCAAGAACCTGAAACATTTAGCACAAGATTAGACCAACAACTGGTTGTCATAATCATCCCAAACATAATGTAGGGAAATGCCCTTTCACGTAGGGTCCGCACGCTTAACGTTCGATGACGGTATAGTATTATATGAGTTATGTGATTTGGTGTCCAAATGTTGTTCGGAGTCCCGGATGAGATCACGGACATGACGAGCAGTCTCGAAATGGTCGGAGGTAAAGATTTATATAGAGAGCGATGGTATTCGGACACTGGAAGTGTTTCAGGGGGTACATGGTACTTATCGGGCCACCAGAAGGGGTTCCGGGCACCTCCGACAAAAAATATGGGCCTTATGGGCCAAGAGGGGAAATGCACCAGCCACAAGGGGCTGGTGCGCCCCCATATGGGCCGGCCTAAGGAGGGGAGGGAAAGGGGAGAAGGGAAAGGAAAGTGTGGATTATGATTCCCACTTCCTTCCCTCCCCCCCCTCTTTCCTTCTCCCTCGGTTAAATATGGCAGGGGGCGCCACTTGGGAGGAACCCAAGTAGGATTCGGCCTACTCGGGGCACCACCTGGCAGCCTCCCCTCTCCCTCCCACCTATATATATATATATATATGGGGGGGGCTAGCACACACCAGATCAATTGTTAGCCGTGTGCGGTGCCCCCCTCCACCGTTTACACCCCCGGTCATATTTTCGTAGTGCTTAGGCGAAGTCCTGCGGAGATCACTTCACCATCACCGTCACCACACCGTCATGCCGATGGAACTCATCTACTACCTCAACGTCTTGCTGGATCAAGAAGGGGAGGGACATCACCGAGCTGAACGTGTGCTGAACGCGGATGTGCCGTACGTTCGGTACTAGATCGGTTGGATCGCGAAGAAAGTTCGACTACATCAACCGCATTGTGAAACGCTTCCGCTGATGGTCTACGAGGGTACGTGGACACACTCTTCCCCTCGTTGCTATGCATCTCCATGGATAGATCATTGAGTGTGCGTATAATTTTTTTGTTTTCCATGCATCGATTCCCAGCACGTCCTCATCACCATCATCATGGATGGCAAACTGAGTGTCATCATAGGTACCACGGCCGTCCTGGCTTTGGGTCACGCCGGTATCAAAAACTTGCTCTTGGCCGTCTGCATGAACGAGGCGTAGGAAGTGTTGTTGACCGTCGTCGTCTGCGTCGGCGGTGGCATTTCGTCGAACAGCTTGCACGCGTCGGCCAAGTGTGCCGACGCGAATGACCGGGGTTGCTTCCTTCGTGTACCATCTTCACAATGGCCAGCACCACTGTACCCCGGCGTGATGTTGAGGTCTATGCGCCCGCGGGTGTGGTCAGATCGACCACCATACAGTCCAGCGTCGTAGAGAACCGCATCTGCCCATGACTGAACATCCGGCGTCTCGTGTATGATGGACGAGCTCGGTGAATGATGCTGCGGCGGACGATGGGCCGAGGAGCCTGTGCTGGCCGCGGACATGGCTTCGGCCGAGAGATTGGCCGGCGTGGGGCGGCCCATACCCAACATGAGGAGAGTGCGCGCCTTGGATACGATTGACTCCTTGTCGTCAAGGTCGGCCTAGTGCTGCAATGCACGCCACAGGGCACACTCGGCAGCGTACTCGGCGGCGGCCTTCTTCTCTGCCATGACAGTTCATTGGTTCCTCCTCTTGGCCGATTCTGGCATCGAGCTTGGCGACCTCTGCTGGCGTGAGCTCTGAACGATACTTCTTCACAAGCTTCTTTTTCTTCACCACGGGGTGGGCAGGCGGTGGTGCGTCGCCGGGATTCGCCTCGTCGGCCACGGTGGATGGAGGAAGGGGGAAGGCCTAGGCGTAAGAGCGTTTTGGAGGAAAGGGAGGAAAAGTGTCCACCTGTGCCACCGACGAGTGGGCCAGGGGAGGACAAGGGCGCGCGTCCCGCCCGTCCGCGCTGTTCGTTCGGCCGCAAACTCGGCTCAAACTTGGGCCAGAAATGGATCAAAAACGGACAGAAAATGAACGACGGTCCGTTTGTGGCCACGCGTTTGAGGGCCTGCTTTGTCCGTTTACCCCCAAACGGACCCGGGCGAACCATTTGGGGTCATGCGTTAGAGTTGGCCTGAGTGTCATCATCGTCTAGGCGGCTGTGGCATGCAAGACAGGAATTTGCAGGCCGCCCCCAATTTTACTTCTAATTATGATCATTTGCAATCACAGGGTAGTTAAGAGAATATGGTGAACAGTTGTGTAAGATCAGCATGAGTTAGTGACAACAATCATGATGTTTCTCCCTTCACGGTTTGAGCAAAGCAACATGTGACGCACAAAATACAGTACCACTGATTATGGATCTGTTTTAGCCTCGAGGGGAACAACTATACCTGGCCAAATGTTGGGATGGGCCGGGGCAAACAAAACCCGCTGCAAAAAACATGGGCCCGGGCCCCGCTCGGCCCGGGCATCGGGCCTAAATATCATGCCCAAGCCCGGCCCATCAGAGCAAAAGCCCGCCGGGCCTCGCGCCGTCGGGTCAGGCCCTTCCTTAAATTGCAAATTTGTCAGGCCCGAGCCCGGCCCGGCCCGTGGGCAAGGCCGGGCCGGCCGAGCCGGGTATCCCATGGCCAGGTCTAGGTGAAGGAAATATGCCCTAGAGGCAATAATAAAGTTATTATTTATTTCCTTATTTCATGATAAATGTTTATTATTCATGCTAGAACTGTATTAACCGGAAACATAATACATGTGTGAATACATAGACAAACAAAGTGTCACTAGTATGCCTCTACTTGACTAGCTCATTAATCGAAGATGGTTATGTTTCCTAACCATAGACATGTGTTGTCATTTGATTAATGGGATCACATCATTAGGAGAATGATGTGATTGACATGACCCATTCCATTAGCTTAGCACCCGATCGTTTAGTATGTTGTTATTGCTTTCTTCATGACTTATACATGTTCCTATGACTATGAGATTATGCAACTCCCGTTTACCGGAGGAACACTTTGTGTGCTACCAAACGTCACAATGTAACTCGGTGATCATAAAGGAGCTCTACAGGTGTCTCCAAAGATGAATGTTGGGTTGGCATATTTCGAGATTAGGATTTGTCACTCCGATTGTCGGAGAGGTATCTCTGGGCCCTCTCGGTAATACACATCACATAAGCCTTGCAAGCATTACAACTAATGAGTTAGTTGCGAGATGATGTATTACGAAACGAGTAAAGAGACTTGCCAGTAACGAGATTGAACTAGGTATTGAGATACCGACGATCGAATCTCGGGCAAGTAACATACCGATGACAAAGGGAACAACGTATGTTGTTATGCGGTCTGACCGATAAAGATCTTCGTAGAATATGTAGGAGCCAATATGAGCATCCAGGTTCCGCTATTGGTTATTAACCGGAGACGTGTCTCGGTCATGTCTACATTGTTCTCGAACCCGTAGGGTCCGCACGCTTAAGGTTTCGATGACAGTTATATTATGAGTTTATGAGTTTTGATGTACCGAAGTTAGTTCAGAGTCCCGGATGTGATCACGGACATGATGAGGAGTCTTGAAATGGTCGATACATAAAGATTGATATATTGGACGGATATATTCGGACACCGGAAGTGTTCCGGGTGATTTCAGAGAAAACCGGAGAGCCGGAGGGTTACCGGAACCCCCCCCCCCCCCCCCCCCGGAGAAGCAATTGGCCATATGGGCCTTAGTGGAGAGAGAGAGGGGCAGCCAAAGGTGGGCCGCGCGCCTCCTGCCCCCTGTTCCGAATTGGACTAGGAGAGGGGGGGCGGCGCCCCCCTTTCCTTCTCCCTCCCCACTTCTTTCCCCCTCCTAGTAGGAGTCCTACTCCTACTAGGAGGAGGACTCCTCCTTGGCGTGCCATAGGGGCCGGCCGGCCTCCTCCCCTTGATCCTTTATATACGGGGGCAGGGGGCACCCCTAGATACACAAGTTGATCCACGTGATCATATTCTTAGCCATGTGCGGTGCCCCCTTCCACCATAATCCTCGATAATATTGTAGCGGTGCTTAGGCGAAGCCCTGCGACGGTAGTACATCAAGATCGTCACCACGCCGTCGTGCTGACGGAACTCTTCCTCGACACTTTGCTGGATCGGAGTCCGGGGATCATCATCGAGTTGAACGTGTGCTAGAACTCGAAGGTGCCGTAGTTTCGGTGCTTGATCGGTCGGGCCGTGAAGACGTACGACTACATCAACCGCGTTGTGCTAACGCTTCCGCTGTCGGTCTACAAGGGTACGTAGATCACACTCTCCCCTCTCGTTGCTATGCATCACCATGATCTTGCGTGTGCGTAGGAAATTTTTGAAATTACTACGTTCCCCAACAGTGGCATCCGAGCCTAGGTTTTATGTGTTGATGTTATATGCACGAGTAGAACACAAGTGAGTTGTGGGCGATATAAGTCATACTGCTTACCAGCATGTCATACTTTGGTTCGGCGGTATTGTTGGACGAAGCGGCCCGGACCGACATTACGCGTACGCTTACGCGAGACCGGTTCTCCCGACGTGCTTTGCACAAAGGTGGCTAGCGGGTGACAGTTTCTCCAACTTTAGTTGAACCGAGTGTGGCTACGCCCGGTCCTTGCGAAGGTTAAAACAGCACCAACTTGACAAACTATCGTTGTGGTTTTGATG
>NC_053028.1:609415212-609425761 GCF_003073215.2 Triticum urartu
GGGTCTTCGTTGAACATCTTCTTCATCTTGTTCTTCTTCTTGGCCTTCTTCATTGTTGATCGTCGTTCTCTTGTCGTGGTGGAGAAAGAGGTTGTTGATGTTCGTCTTGATGCATTTCCTTGTCTTCTTCATCTTGGTGTGTCCCACTTGTGGATGCTTCCGTGTCGATTCTTGGTTCACCTTGTCGTGAAGTAGAAGCTTCCACTTGGACGGATGAAGTACTCTCCTTCACCTCCGTTGGACGAATTTTGCCAATGGACAAGTCTTGGATTGCTTCTGAAGGGTCTTTGTCTCCTACATCAATTGGCAATTGCTCTACTTGCGAGCCATTAGATTCATCAAACTTCACATCTACCGTCTCTTCAACCTTTCGGGTGAAATTGTTGTAGACACGGTAAGTGTGAGAGTTTGAGCCATAACCAAGTAGAAAACCTTCATGAGATTTAGGAGCAAACTTTGAACGACGATGCTTATCAAGAATGTAGCACTTTGAGCCGAATACTCGAAAGTATCCAACTTGGGGTTTGTTACCGGTGAGAAGCTCGTATGCCGTCTTGCCGAGTAGCTTGTGAAGATATAAGCGATTTGTTGCGTGACAAGCTGTCTCAACCGCTTCTGCCCAAAAGTGCTTCGGCGTCTTGTATTCATCAAGCATCGTTCTTGCCATTTCGATGAGCGTCCGGTTCTTCCTCTCAACAACTCCATTTTGTTGAGGTGTGTACGTAGCCGAGAACTCGTGTGAAATCCCTTCTTCGTCAAGAAAGGTGTCCACATTTGCGTTCTTGAACTCCGTTCCGTTGTCACTCCGAACCTTCTTGATCTTCACGTCAAACTGATTTTGGGCCTTCCTAGCGAAGTTTCTGAAGATCTGTGGGATTCACCGTGTGGGATGTACATACCTACGGAAATGATCTGTGGGATTCACCGTGTGGGATGTACATACCTACGGAAATGATTGGCTTTCCATGCCTCACCCGATCGTACACGGCCCCAACCTGGGTCCCATGAGGGCCTATCCCCGACGATTTTTGGGTTGTGTGGGAAGGACCCCCCTATCGCCACACTCACTTGGCGACGGTTCCAAATGACGTCGCGGAAAGGGGTTTTAAACCATTTGTTTAGGACGCCATTGTACCAGTGTAAAGCGTTACTCTGTTCTTATGAACTTAATACTCTAGATGCATGTTGGATAGTGGTCGATGTGTGGAGTAATAGTAGTAGATGCAGAATCATTTCGATCTACTTGACACGGACGTGATGCCTATATTCATGATCATTGCCTTAGATATTTTCATAACTATGCACTTTTCTATCAATTGCTCGGCAGTAATTTGTTCACCCACCGTAATATAAGCTATCTTGAGAGAAGCCACTAGTGAAACCTATGGCCCCCGGGTCTCTTTCTTATTATATCGCATCTCTTTTATTTACATCGCATCTCGTTTACTATTTTGCAATTTTTACTTTCCAATCTATATAACAAAAATACCAAAAATGTTTATTTTACTATCTATATCAGATCTCACTTTTGCAAGTAACCATGAAGGGATTGACAACCCCTTTATCGCGTTGGTTGCGAGGTTCTTGATTGTTTGTGCAGGTACTAGGTTACTTGTGCGTTGTCTCCTACTGGATTGATACCTTGGTTCTCAAAAACTGAGGGAAATACTTACGCTACTATGTTGCATCACCCTTTCCTCTTCAAGGGAAAACCAACACATGCTCAAGAGGTAGCATTATTTAGGTCTAAAACTAATCCCGAAGGTAGATGTAGAGATAGCGTGCCGACGGCGATCACATCGACCTTGGAAACATTCCCGATGTGCATCGTCAACTCGTCCTTAGCCAATCTTCGTTTATTCCGCAGCTCCCGTTTCGAGTTACAAATATGAGCAACCGAACCAGTATCAAATACCTAGGCGCTAGTACGAGCATTAGTAAGGTACACATGAATAACATGTATATCAAATATACCTTTTGTTTACTTTGCCATCCTTCTTATCCACCAAGTATTTGGGGTAGTTCTGCTTCTAGTGACCAATACCTTTGCAGTAGAAGCACTCAGTTTCAGGCTTGGGTCCAACTTTGGGCTTCTTCCCAGAAGTGGTAACTTGCTCGCCATTCTTCTTGAAGTCCCCTTTCTTTCCCTTGCCCTTTTTCTTGAAACCAGTGGTCTTGCTAACCATCAACACTTGATGCTCCTTCTTGATTTCTACCTCCATGGCCTTAAGCAATGCAAAGAGCTCAGGAATCATTTTATTTATCCCATGCATATTATAGTTCATCACGAAGCCTTTGAAGCTTGGTGGTAGTGATTGAAGAACTCCATCAATAACACTATCAACCGGAAGTTCAACTCCCAACTGAGTCAAGTGGTTATGATAACCAGACATTTTAAGCATGTGTTCCCTGACATAACTGTTCTCCTCCATATTGCAGCTATAGAACTTGTTGGAGACTTCATATATCTCAACCCGGGCATTTGCTTGAAATATCAAATTCAACTCTTGGAACATCTCATATGCTCCATGACGTTCAGAACGTCTTTGAAGTTCCGGTTCTAAGCCGTAAAGCATGGCACACTAAACTATTGAGTAATCATCAGATCGAGCTTGCCAGACGTTCATAACATCAGCTGTAGCTCCTGCAGTAGGTCTGTCACCCAGCGGTGCATCAAGGACATAATTCTTCTGTGCAGCAATGAGGATAATCCTCAAGTTATGGACTGACACGTCTTCGTCATATCTATAATTTTTTATTGTTCCATCCAATATTATACAACTTTCACATATTTTTGGCAACATTTTATATGATTTATTGGACTAACCTATTGATCCAGTGCCTAGTGCCAGTTCCTGTTTTTTTGCATGTTTTTTGTTTCATAGAAAATCCATATCAAATGAAGTCCAAACACGATAAAAATTTACGGAGAATTATTTTGGAATATATGTGATTTTTTGGACTTGGAATCTACGCAAATGGGGGCCCATAACCCCCACAAGATACCAGGGTGCGCCCCAGGGGCCAGGCGCGCCCTGGTGGGTTGTGCCCTCGTCGGATGTCGGTTGGGTCTCTACTTCAGGCGCAAGGAAGCTTATATCCGGGAAAAAATCATGTTAAATTTTTAGCTCAATCGGAGTTATGGATCTCCCGGAATATAAGAAACGATTTTCGGCTAGATCTGGGGAACGCAAAACAGAAGAGAACAAAGAGGGAGATCCAATCTCGGAGGGGCTCCCACCCCACCACCGCCATGGAGTCCATGGACCAAAGGAGGAACTCTCCGGCCATCTAGAGGGGAGTCCAAGGAAGAAGAAGAAGGTGGAGGGGGGGCTCTCTCCCCCTCTCTCCCTATGGCGCAGGAGTGCCGCCAGGTCAAGGATCGTAATAGCGACCTACATCAACAACCTTGCTACCGCCCCCACCAACTCTCCCCCCTCTATGCAGCGGTGTAACACCTCTTCTCCCTGATGTAATCTCTACATAAACATGGTGCTCAACTTCATATATTATTTCCCAATGATCTATGGTTATCTTATGATGTTTTAGTAGACCCGTTTTGTCCTATGGGTTAACCATGATATTGTTGGGTATGAGTGTATATTTTATTTATGGTGCTGTCCTACGATGCCCTCTGCGTGTCGCGCAAATGGAGGGATCCCCGCTGTAGGGTGTTGCAATATGTTCATGATTCACTTATGGTGGGTGGCGTGAGTGACACAAGCACATACCCGAGTAAGTGGTTGTTGCGTATGGGAGTAAAGAGGAGTTGATACTTAATGCTATGGTTGGTGTGGGAGTCCTGGATTAGGGGGTCTCCAACAGCCGGACTATCTCCACTGGCCGGACTGTTAGGACCATGAAGATACAAGATTGAAGACTTCGTCTCGTGTCCGGATGGGACTCTACTTGGTGTGGAAGGCAAGCTAGGCGATATGTATAGGATATCTCCTCCTTTGTAACCGACCTTGTGTAACCCTAACCCTCTCCGATGTCTATATAAACCGAAGGGTTTTAGTCCAGTAGGACAACAATCACAACATACAATCATACCATAGGCTAGCTTCTAGGGTTTAGCCTCTCTGATCTCGTGGTAGATCTACTCTTGTACTACCCATATCATCAATATTAATCAAGCAGGACATAGGGTTTTACCTCCATCAAGAGGGCCCGAACCTAGGTAAAACTTCGTGTCCCCTGCCTCCTATTACCATCCGGCCTAGACGCACAGTTTGGGACCCCCTACCCGAGATCCGCCGGTTTTGACATAGACATTGGTGCTTTCATTGAGAGTTCCTCTGTGTCGTCGCCGTTAGGCTTGATGGCTCCTACTATCATCGATAGCGATGCGGTCCAGGGTGAGACTTTTCTCCCCGGACTGATCTTCGTATTCGGCGGCTTTGCACTGCGGGCTAATTCGCTTGGCCATCTGGAGCAGATTGAAAGCTATGTCCCTGGCCATCAGGTCAGATTTGGAAGTTTGAACTACACAGTCGACATCCACGGAGACTTGATCTTCGACGGATTCAAGCCACAGCCGGGTGCGCCGCACTATCGCGACGGGTATGACCTAGCACTACCGCCGAACAGTACCCCAGATGCCGCGCCCGCATCAGCTCCGACCCTTAGTTCGGAGCCAACTGCGCCAATCGAGGACGGGTGGTTAGACACCGCCTCAGGGGCTGCAGTCTCAACAGCGATCGAGCCAAACACCAGCATAATCCTCTGCGCAGCCCGTGACTCCAAGGTGCCGGACTCTTTTTCTGACTCCGAACCGCCCACGCCCTTGCCAGTCGAATCCGATTGGGCGCCGATCATGGAATTCACTGCCGCAGATATCTTTCAGCACTCGCCCTTTGGCGACATTATGAATTCACTAAGGTCTCTCTCTTTGCCAGGAGAGCCCTAGCCGGATTATGGCCAACAGGATTGGGATGCGGACGACGAAGAAATTGGACGCCCACCCACCACCCACTTCGTAGCCACTGTCAATGATTTAACCGACATGCTGGACTTCGACTCCGAAGACATCGACGGTATGGACGACGATGTAGGAGACGAACACGAACCAGCACCTATAGGGCACTGGAAAGCCACCTCATCATATGACATATACATGGTGGATACACCCAACGAAGGCAATGGCGACGAGATAGCGAAGGATGACCCCTCCAAGAAGCAACCCAAGCGCCGACGTCAGCGGCACCGCTCTAAGTCCCGCCAAAGCAAAAGTGGTGATACCGGCACAAGAGATAATAATACTCCGGATAATGCCGAAGACAACAACAATCCCCTGCAGCAAGATTTAGAGCAGGAGGATGAAGGAGCCAGCTCCCCCGAGAGAGCGGCAAACAGAGAGAAGGAGGATGATCACATGCCCCCCTCCGAAGACAAGGCAAGCCTCGGCGACGATGAATTCGCCGTCCCAGAGGATCCCGTCGAACAAGAGCGCTTCAAGCGCCGACTTATGGCCACGACAAATAGCCTGAAGAAAAAGCAGCAGCAGCTTCAAGCTGATCAAGATCTGCTAGCTGACAAATGGACTGAAGTCCTCGTGGCCGAGGAATATAAACTCGAGCGTCCCTCCAAGAGTTACCCAAGGCGCAGGTTACTTCCCTGACTGGAGGAAGAAGTGTATGATATGGCTGATCGGCCACCTCGTGGCCGCGATAGAGAGGCATTCCAGCCAAAAGCTCAGCCTCCACCCCAACGCCATTCAAATAAAAAGGCATGGGGAGATACGCCAGACCTACGAGACATATTGGAGGACAAGGCAAAGCATTCAAGATCGATCTATGGATCACGAGGGCGCACCACTCTGCGAGACAACAAACATCATGCCGGATACAGTAAAAGCAAATCCGGTCGGGCCGAACACAACGGGCAAGACCCATTCGAGCTGCGTCGCGATATAGCCCAATACAGAGGCGCCGCACACCCCTTATGCTTCACAGATGAAGTAATGGAACATCAATTCCCAGAAGGTTTCAAACCTGTAAACATTGAATCATACGACGGCACAACAGACCCCGCAGTATGGATTGAGGATTTTCTCCTCCACATCCACATGGCCCACGGTGATGACTTACACGCCATCAAATACCTCCCATTAAAGCTCAAAGGACCAGCGCGGGATTGGCTTAATAGATTGCCAGCGGACTCCATTAGCTGTTGGGAAGATCTGGAAGCCGCATTCCTCGACAACTTTCAGGGCACTTATGTGCGACCACCAGACGCCGATGACTTAAGCCACATAATTCAGCAGCCAGAAGAGTCGGCCAGACAATTCTGGACTCGGTTCCTTACAAAGAAAAATCAAATCATCGACTGTCCAGATGCGGAGGCCTTAGCAGCTTTCAAGCACAATATCCGAGACAAGTTGCTAGCCCGGCACCTTGGTCAGGAAAAGCCGAAATCTATGGCAGCTCTCACGACGCTCATGACCCGCTTTTGTGCGGGAGAAGACAGCTAGCTGGCTCACAGTAATAACATATCAAAGAACCATGGTACCTCAGATACCAAGGACGGCAATAGCAGGTCACGTCACAACAAGCATAAGCGCCGCATTAACAGCAAAAATACTGAGGATACAACAGTCAATGCCGGATTCAAAGGCTCTAAACCCGGTCAGTGGAGAAAGCCATTCAAACCAAGTACGCCGGGTCCGTCCAGCTTGGACCGTATACTCGATCGCTCGTGTCAAATACACGGCACCCCAGACAAGCCAGCCAATCACACCAACAGGGATTGTTGGGTGTTCAAGCAGGCCGGCAAGTTAATTGCCAAAAACAAGGACAAGGGGCCGCATAGCGATGACGAGGAGGAACCCCGGCAGCCGCACACTGTAGGACAGAAGAGGTTTCCCCCGCAAGTGCGGATGGTGAACATGATATACGCAACCCACATCCCCAAGAGGGAGCGGAAGCGTGCGCTCAGGGACGTATATGCGTTGGAGCCAGTCGCCCCAAAGTTCAACCCTTGGTCCTCCTGCCTGATCACCTTCGATCGCAGGGACCACCCCACTAGTACCCGTCATGGCGGATTTGCTGCACTGGTCCTAGACCCAATCATCGATGGATTTCACCTCACTCGAGTCCTTATGGAAGGCGGCAGCAGCCTGAACCTGCTTTATCAAGACACAGTGCGCAAAATGGGTATAGACCCCTCAAGGATCAAACCCACAAAAACGACCTTTAAGGGCGTCATTCCAGGTGTAGAAGCCCATTGCATAGGCTCAATTACACTGGAAGTGGTCTTCGGATCCCCGGATAACTTCCGAAGCAAAGAGTTAATCTTCGATATAGTCCCGTTCCGCAGTGGTTATCACGCGCTGCTCGGGCGAACCGCATTTGCTAGATTCAATGCGGTACCGCATTATGCATACCTCAAGCTCAAGATGCCAGGACCCCGCGGAGTTATTACAGTCAATGGAAACACAGAGCGCTCCCTCCGAAAAGAGGAGCACACCGTGGCCCTCGCAGCAGAAGCGCAAAGCAGCCTCTCAAGGCAATCAACCAGTTCGGCGTTTCAAAGCCCGGAAACCTCCAAGCGCGCTCGAGGCAATTGGCAAATAGACCGCCTGGCGCGATTTGAGCTCGCGTAGCAATACGGCGGCCACCCCAATCCCAACCCAACGGTGATATTCGTGCCGCGCGTACATAATTACGCATTAAAAATACCATGTGCACATGTGGGGAGGGGGGGGGCACAACTGCGGCACGCCCCAAAACGCGGCCTAAACCGCACTAGGGGCTTCTCGTTTGGTTATTTTTCTTTTTCTTTCAGGACCTTAATCTCTGGAAACACTGTCCGACAGCTCTGTTGCCAAATACATGATGCAGCAACCAAGGAGGCAGCCCTTGGAAGGGACATAGTCCTACTCTTTGCTTATCGCACTATCTGTATCACCCTGCCTTAACGTAATTTTTTAATAAATAATGCATGACATTACGACTATTATTGCATTCTTGTTATATATATATCTATGTGTTCATTAATGATGCCTTGAAACCGTACACTCTGGTACGGCCAATACACCAGGGGCTTACGTACCCCACAATGCGGTGTGAAAAGTCCGAACACTTTCACAAGTGCGGCACCCTGAACTTATAGCATTATATGCATCAGCTCCGAATCATGTCTTTGGTCAAATGTTGCGTTTGCCCGGCTCCTATGTTTTGGTACCTTACGTTCCGCTCTATCGGCTAAGGTAGCGCTAGGAGAACTACAGCGATTGTGCCCCGGTTCTGTCAGGCTGAGCACCTCAGTAGAGAAAGCTAAAACTGACTGTCATGATAAGGCAAGAGACTGGTCGCTGTTCGGCGAGGTTTTTCAAGTCCCTAAAGACTTATGCCACTTAGGGCGAGGGGCCGGCCCTGTCCGGCTTACAGGCGTGTATCGCGCCCTGAATTCGGCCTTCCGAATACCAGGGGCTTCGCCAAAATTTAAAATTATAGAATTCTCTGGCTAAGTGAGAGTGATAAAGCAATATTAGTCCAGTTGCCTTGTTCGTTGTGCTGAGCACCTCCCTCGAAGGACCCAAATATGGGAACAAGAGTGCTCAGGTTTATCCCGAACACCCCAGCACTCGTGGCATGGGGGCAGAAGCCGAGGACTAGCCATCTCTCAGATTGGATAAACAGCCAAACAGAAGCTAATATTTTAAATTCAAACAAGCGTTGTATAGCGCATATGAAACATGTTTTCATAAATACAGGATAAAATGAGTGAGTTTACTCAAATATTACATCTTTCGAGCACTCATCCGCGATGAGATGGGCACCCGGCAGAACACCCTCGTAGTAAATCTCAGGGTGGCGGTGCTCCTTGCCCTCCGGCGGCCCCTCCTTGACCAGCTTCACAACGTCTAGCTTGACCCACTGCAATTTCACACGGGCAAAAGCCCGGCGTGCACCTTCAATGAAGACGGATCGCTTGACGACCTCCAGCCGTGGGCAGGCATCCACAAGCCGCCTCACCAGGCCGAAGAAGCTGTTCGGAAGGGCGTCGCTAGGCCACAGCCGGACTATAAAGCCCTTCCTGGCCTGATCGGCCACCTTATGTAGCTCAACCATCTGCTTCAGCTGGTCGCTCATCGATACCGGATGTTCGGCCTCAGCATACTAAGACCAGAATAGCTTCTCTGTCGAGCTTCTGTCCTCGGCCTGGTAAAATCGTGCGGCATCGGACACACTGCGGGGCAAATCTGTGAATGCTCCTGAAGAGCTCTGGATCCGGGTAAGTAATCAGTAATTTACTTTTACATGCTTGCTTTGCATATAGAAAGCTTTACCCGCCGCTATCTTCTTCATTGCGTCGATCTCCTGGAGGGCCTTCTGGGCCTCGGCCTTGGCACTCTTCGCACTCTCAAGGGCCGCGGCAAGCTCAAACTCTCGCGTCTTCGAGTCAAGCTCCAATGCCTCGTGCTTTGTCATGAGAGCCTGGAGCTCTTGCTGCACCTCGCCCACCCGAGCCTCGTGCTTCTCTCGCTCGGTGCGCTCCTGGGCTGCCTTATCTTCGGCCTGTGATAGCGCTTGCTTCAGGGTCGCCACCTCGGTCGTGGCCCCTAACAAACATACAATGACCATGTCATTTGCCAATCGCGTCCTTTTTCTCATATATACATATCTATAGACGGGGTATTACTTACCCTTGTTCTCCTCGAGCTGCCTCTTAGCAAGGCCGAGCTCTTTCCGGGACCCCTCGAGGGCCTCCTTCAGTACGGCGACCTCCGCAGTTAGTGCGGCGGACGCCAGCAGCGAAGCCTGCATATGCATATTGACACACTTATATTAGACTCCTGCGATATTATTTGATCCTCTGTTCGGCTTTTCTTTGTGAACACCGAACAAAGCATCAGGGGCTACTGTCTATGCGGTAATATTCCTACTACATTTTAAAACACTTACCTCAAAGCCTGTTAGAAGGCTGGCACATGCTTCAGTCAATCCGCTCTTGGCGGACTGAACCTTCTGGATCACCACACTCATAATAGTGCGGTGCTCCTCGTCGATGGAAGCGCTGCGAAGCGCTTCCAGCAGATTGTCTGGTGCCTCTGGATGGGCAGAGGTCACCGGCACAGGCGTCTGGCCCCTCTTAGAAGGAGACCACCTGCCCGTGTCCGGAACCGCTGGAGGGTCCGGCACGGTGTTCGGCTGAGGGCCGAACTCGGAGCTCTCGGGGGCCCCGTCCCCGCGGCTCCCAGAGTCCGGAAGGTCGCCTTGAGGTGCCTTCGGGACTGTCTCCCCTCGATCCGGTGCCTCTTGAGACAACACCTCGGCGTTGTCGGCAGGATGAGGGGAGGTGGCGGTCAGGACTGGATCGCTATCCATGTCCGATGAGCCCAGGGAGCCGTCCGATGATACCTCGATATTGGCTCGGGGCGGCCTGCATAATTGTGTTCGGCGTTAGGGAAAGTAGTGTGACAAAGGAATCCTATGGGTAACTTAGGTATCCGAATACTTACGATCTCCCCGGGGGCTTGGCCCTGGGCAACCACTCGTCTTCGCTTTCATCGGCGGCGGTGGAGCTGTCCGGAAGGAGAGTCCTT
>NC_053028.1:609426761-609449967 GCF_003073215.2 Triticum urartu
TTATTGCATTTAGTGGCACCATTATTTCAATCCCTCGGGTAGTGATATTGAATTCTTGTAGTTGAGTAGAATGCATGAGGTAGGAACCCACCTCCCTGTTACCAAGCCCGAGACGTATATAGTTTTAATGCTACGCTGTAGTAGACGGGGTTTGGTATGAGTGCTCGGGGGTGATGTGAGAATGAAGGACTTTACGTCAAAGACGACAACTTCATGATGGCATCTGCAAGGACTGCATCTTCAGGACTCCTCGAGATTTCGAGACTCGAGACAAGAATTCAATACACACTACTGGGTGAAGGACGGTTGATGGGCACTCTGGAGAAGCCAGTGGTTGGCCGGGATGCATGGAGAAGCGCCATGACATCTTGCGGAAAGCTTCACCCAGACTCAAAGAGACGGAAGAATACTTCATGCCCGGAAGCTTACCTGTGCAACCGCAAGTCACTATGGGCTCTGGCTTGGTTGACCTTAGTTGTGACTCTGGCTGGGACGGTGCTAGCAGATGTAGAACTACGGTAGGATTGGATGAGCACCGGACAGTGGTCAGAGGAACTCTTCGGAAGACCATGTTTCGGTCATCTTGTTCTCAAACACCCTGAAGTGCGAGAATGTAAAGAGAGGGATCGAATCTTGCGGGTAAAGTGTACAAACCTCTGCAGAGGGTTAAAACCTAATCGATTAGCCGTGTCCCCGGTTACAGACAATTTGAGCCTCTGGACTTGGATCTATCTCGGAACTCTCAAGACCGGACTGATAACTTAATTGTGGGCAACTTATGATGATTTGGGCTATGAGACATCGGTTGGCGGAACCATGTCCTGACAGAAAACTCCGTAGTACAGACTCCTGATATTCCTTTGTTGTAGGGAAAATAGGAAAATACCCCCAGCTTTTACGCTAAAACATCAGACACAGAGCCACAAAGCCATATTGCATATAGTATAGTTTTATCATCTGCTTTCCTCATATTGTGATCTTGCCGGTACATTCAATGTACTGACCTACACGGCTGCAACATCTCATGTTCCAGATATGTTCCTTCCGACGAGTAAGAGTACGTTACAGGGTTACTGGTCTACACTCAACCTGCCGATGGCGTTGATGGGACTCCACACCCGATTATTTGTTTCCGCTGAGACTTATGAGGTATATATCAGTTTTACTTATTTATACATGTGATTGCACTTTGATATATACATTGATGTACTGTGTGTGCCAGCATACCGATCCAGGGATGGCACAGATACACAGAGGCTTGACCGTCTGAGGTCGGGTCGCTACAGATTCAGATCGCGGTCGATTCCGATATAAGCGCCGAACAACGGTGCCTCTGCGTTCAACACACGTATAGCCCGGGGACTGATACGTCTCCAACGTATCTATAATTTTTGATTGCTCCATGCTATATTATCTACTGTTTTGGACTATATTGGGCTTTATTTTCCACTTTTATATTATTTTTGGGACTAACCTATTAACCGGAGGCCCAGCCCAGAATTGCTGTTTTTTTGCCTATTTCAGTGTTTCGGATAAACAAATATCAAACGGAGTCCAAACGGAATAAAATCTTCGGAAACGTGATTTCTCACCGAACGTGATCCAGGAGACTTGGACCCTACTGGAAGGGATCAAAGAGGTGGACACGAGGGTGGGGGGCGCCCCCCACGCGCGCCCCCTGCCTCGTGGGCCCCTCGGTGCTCCACCGACGTACTCCTTCCTCCTATATATACCTACGTACCCCCAAACGAACAGAGAGGGAGCTAAAAACCTAATTCCACCGCCACAACTTTTTGTATCCACAAGATCCCATCTTGGGGCCTTTTCCGGAGCTCCGCCAAAAGAGGGCCGTCATCACGGAGGGCTTCTACATCATCATAGCCTCTCCGATGAAGTGTGAGTAGTTTACCTCAGACTTTCGGGTCCATAGTTAGTAGCTAGATGGCTTCTTATCTCTCTTTGAATCTCAATACAAAGTTCCCCCCCCTCTCTTGTGGAGATCTATTCGATGTAATATTCTTCTTTTTGCGGTGTGTTTGTTGAGACTGATGAATTGTGGGTTTATGATCAAGTCTATCTATGAATAATATTTGAATCTTCTCTGAATTCTTTTATGCATGATTGGTTATCTTTGCAAGTCTCTTCGAATTATCCGTTTGGTTTGGCCAACTAGATTGGTAGTTCTTGCCATGGGAGAAGTGCTTAGCTTTGGGTTCGATCTTACGGTGTCCTTACCCAGTGACAGAAGGAGCAGCAAGGCACGTATTGTATCGTTGCCATCGAGGATAACAAGATGGGGTTTATTTCATATTGCATGAATTTATCTCTCTACATCATGTCATCTTGCTTAAGGCGTTACTCTGTTTTTAACTTAATACTCTAGATGCATGCTGGATAGCGGTCGATGAGTGGAGTAATAGTAGTAGATGCATAATCGTTTCGATCTACTTGTCACGGACGTGATGCCTATATACATGATCATGCCTAGATATTCTCATAATTATGCACAATTCTATCAATTGCTCAACAGTAATTTGTTCACCCACCGTAGAATACTTATGCTCTTGAGAGAAGTCACTAGTGAAACCTATGGCCCCCCAGGTCTATTCTCATCATATCAATCTCCATCACTTCTATATTGTTTTGTTATTTACTTTGCCTTTACTTTTTACTTTGCATCTTTATATCAAAAATACCAAAAATATTCTATCTATCAGATCTCACTCTCGTAAGTGACCGTGAAGGGCTTGACAACCCCTAATCGCGTGTTGGAAGAAGCTGTGAATTGATCAGCAGACGTTACATAGGATGTTATGTAAACCCCGAGATTGTGAAGAACGATAGATGTTTTATTCAGCTTGCAGAATCAATGGGTTTACCCGAACCCAGTTCGAGGACAAGAGAAATTTCTGCAAAGCTTGTGAGGATGCCCGACTGTTAGAAATACGAGATTCACTAAACCTTATACAGGGTAATGATCTGGGTGCGGAATGAATTGATCACCATACCGACTTACTCTTATCATTCACTCTTGATATTTGGGATGGTAAATTTGAGAGACTTACCCATAGTAAAGTGACGACGCTCATTGAAGCCTTTCTTAAGCCTTAGAACGGCATGATGATAAACCCATGTACATGGCAGCTATTGCCAATCATAGATTATACGGTGAGAATGAAGCCAATGCCCTTTTTCTGCAGAAAACATTAATGGTAGGCCACCATGAGTATTTTGATAGTTGTCTAGAATGGACGCAGACCTATCAGCTAAGATCCAGTCTCGGACGAACTTCATCTTTGACGAAGCGACCAAAGATTTTGAGGAAAACACTATGCTTCTGACAGAAGAGCATTAATGAAGGAGCTATTGTAAGATATGTGAAGAGATAGATATTGTCGACACTCCGGAGGAAGTATGTGAGTTTATTGGAACTGTAACCTTGCTTTTAAGTGTGGTAGCACCCCTGACCCTTCCAGCCAAAATATTTGCTAGAAGACCCCCAACCCATAACCTTTTCTTGCTAGCCTCTTCGAATCTCGAGGACGAGATTCATTTTAAGTGTGGTAGTTTTGTAACATCCCACAATTCTAAATTTTGGAATGTTATATTAAATAATTAACTTGATTGATTGTTTGATTGCTGTGTGAATGGTTGTGTGAAATTGAGTGAAATTTGAACTTTTTGAAAGTTAAATGAGAGGGAATGAAATGACTTCCCAACTTTCATCCTTGCATTTGATCTCAATGAAATTCAAATTCATTTCATCACAATACCCTTGAGTGAAGAAAACATGACTTCTTCTAGAAACAAAAAGGGTTTTGAAAGATTTTTGAATTTCATTTTTGAAAGCATTTCAAATTTAGAAACTTTATGCAACTCAATGATTTTCATGAGAGGGGATAAAATGACTTCTTCAAAATATAGGAAATATGAGTTGGAAGTATGAAGAAAAGGTTTGAATTTTAAATTCAAAACCATTTGGAAGTTTTTGGGTTTTATTTTCAAATTATTTTTCTCCAAAAATAAAATATATGGAAAATAGGGTAAAATGATTCCCTACATTATAAAAATGGAGAAAAATAAATTTTAAATCATTTTGGCATTTTAAAGAAATTTTATTTGAATTTTATTTGCAGCAGTACCACTATTTGTTTTATTAGAATTTGTGTGAATTTTATTTCATCTTGTAAAATAGTTCATATTGTAGGATTTCTTTTTCCGGTCATTTTGATATATAATACTCCTATATTTTATTTTCGTTTTATTTTTCTAAAATGATTTTTCTTCGGGGAATCTTTCAAAAAAAGGGAAAGGAATTTTCTTTTTTTGGGCCAAATCCGCCCCGATCCGATCTGAATCTTCTCCTTCCTCCAGCACAGGATATCATCCCGATCAACTGTAGCACCACGTCGGACCTCGCCGGAATTGCGGG
Source organism: Triticum urartu (assembly GCF_003073215.2). Lineage (NCBI taxonomy): Eukaryota > Viridiplantae > Streptophyta > Magnoliopsida > Poales > Poaceae > Triticum > Triticum urartu. The sequence continues at coordinate 609,431,194 of NC_053028.1, forward strand.
ATTAGCGAATCCTGGCCGACCCCTCGCCCAAGCCGCACCCCAACCCTATAAATACCCCCTCCGCCCCCCCCTTCCCCCCCCCCACCCCTAGCCCCTCCTCTCCTCGCCCCACATCGCCGCGCCGCCTCGCCGGAGTTCCGCCACCACCGCCCCCGCCGCCACCCGCCACCACCATCCGGCCGCCCTCGACGAGCCGCCCCCGCCAGACCCCTCGCCTCGCCGGAGGACCCACCGGAGGACCACGCCGGAGCTTCGCAGAAGCTCCTCACCGGACTGCTACAGTAAACCCGATCTACTGTTCACCTTTTTTTTCGTTCTGTTTTTTTTCAGAATAGTTCCAAATTTGTAAATTCAATAACTAATTATCTATAATGTATTTTCGAGTGATTCCAACTGTGTTGGATCACAAATTTGTTGAAGCTTCTGTTAGTGTTACTGGATTTCAAATTTGAGTAGTTTAAATTTGAATTTGATAAATTTTGTTCAAATTAGTATTTTGGCCATAACTTGAGTTTAAAAATAGATTTTAACATGATTCTTTTTGCTACTGGTCACTTGTGGTATTGTTTAGCAGTAGGATTTAGTTGGTAATTTTAGAGTATTTTAAATTAGCATTTTATTAAAAACAGTATTGTTTTGCTTATGTAGTTGTTTTAGTCATATAATTAGTGTTTTTAATTATTTTTAGTTAATTCTTTTTGTAAATTTTTACATGTTGTCATATGTTTATGTTAGACTACAGTAGATAAATTTTTGTAGTTATTTACTAGTGTTTAGCTACTATTTTAGTATTTGTTTGTTTAGTTCATAGTGATAGTTGATAAAAGTAGTTCCATTAGTTTCAAAAGTAACTCTTTTTGCCACTTCATTATACGTTGTCATTGATTCTGTTATTTAGGAGTAAATTAGTTTGATAATTATTTTAGTATTGTTTACTTTTGTCTTTTGCTAGTTGTTATAGTTGTTCTGGTGTTAACTAGTCAGTTACAATAGTTTTCATACTAGTTCCTTTTGCTAGTAAATGCTTTAGTAAAAATTTTTTGTTGTTGTTTTATTAGAATTTTATTTTCTTTACTGTAGAAAAGTTATTAGAGTAATTTAGTGATGTTATGTAAGATTTGTGTGAATTGGTCTCCACTAGTTTTCCTTGAAGTTTTCTTTCGAAGTTTTCTTTTGGTTTTTTTGGTTTTCTTCTTGCTTTTTGATTGTTATTTTGATTGCTAGTATTGTTTGCTAGGACGATTGCTTATATGATTACCATGTTTGACTATATAGATTTACATCGGAGTGACGAATAGTTTTATCAAGTTTCCGAGAGCGTTTATATCTTCATCAACATACCAGGCAAGTTCACTTTGACCATATTTTCATACCAATGTTTTTATTGCATTTAGTGGCACCATTATTTCAATCCCTCGGGTAGTGATATTGAATTCTTGTAGTTGAGTAGAATGCATGAGGTAGGAACCCACCTCCCTGTTACCAAGCCCGAGACGTATATAGTTTTAATGCTACGCTGTAGTAGACGGGGTTTGGTATGAGTGCTCGGGGGTGATGTGAGAATGAAGGACTTTACGTCAAAGACGACAACTTCATGATGGCATCTGCAAGGACTGCATCTTCAGGACTCCTCGAGATTTCGAGACTCGAGACAAGAATTCAATACACACTACTGGGTGAAGGACGGTTGATGGGCACTCTGGAGAAGCGAGTGGTTGGCCGGGATGCATGGAGAAGCGCCATGACATCTTGCGGAAAGCTTCACCTAGACTCAAAGAGACGGAAGAATACTTCATGCCCGGAAGCTTACCTGTGCAACCGCAAGTCACTATGGGCTCTGGCTTGGTTGACCTTAGTTGTGACTCTGGCTGGGACGGTGCTAGCAGATGTAGAACTACGGTAGGATTGGATGAGCACCGGACAGTGGTCAGAGGAACTCTTCGGAAGACCATGTTTCGGTCATCTTATTCTCAAACACCCTGAAGCGCGAGAATGTAAAGAGAGGGATCAAATCTTGCAGGTAAAGTGTACAAACCTCTGCAGAGGGTTAACACCTAATCGATTAGCCGTGTCCCCGGTTACAGACAATTTGAGCCTCTGGACTTGGATCTATCTCGGAACTCTCAAGACCGGACTGATAACTTAATTGTGGGCAACTTATGATGATTTGGGCTATGAGACATCGGTTGGCGGAACCATGTCCTGACAGAAAACTCCGTAGTACAGACTCCTGATATTCCTTTGTTGTAGGGAAAATAGGAAAATACCCCCAGCTTTTACGCTAAAACATCAGACACAGAGCCACAAAGCCATATTGCATATAGTATAGTTTTATCATCTGCTTTCCTCATATTGTGATCTTGCCGGTACATTCAATGTACTGACCTACACGGCTGCAACATCTCATGTTCCAGATATGTTCCTTCCGACGAGTAAGAGTACGTTACAGGGTTACTGTCTACACTCAACCTGTCGATGGCGTTGATGGGACTCCACACCTGATTGTTTGTTTCCGCTGAGACTTATGAGGTATATATCAGTTTTACTTTATTTATACATGTGATTGCACTTTGATATATACATTGATGTACTGTGTGTGCCAGCATACCGATCCAGGGATGGCACAGATACACAGAGGCTTGATCGTCTGAGGTCGGGTCGCTACAGATTCAGATCGCGGTCGATTCCGATATAGCGCCGAACAACGGTGCCTCTGCGTTCAACACACGTTAGCCGGGACTGATACGTCTCCAACGTATCTATAATTTTTGATTGCTCCATGCTATATTATCTACTGTTTTGGACTATATTGGGCTTTATTTTCCACTTTTATATTATTTTTGGGACTAACCTATTAACCGGAGGCCCAGCCCAGAATTGCTGTTTTTTGCCTATTTCAGTGTTTCGGATAAACGGAATATCAAACGGAGTCCAAACAGAATAAAATCTTCGGAAACGTGATTTTCTCACCGAACGTGATCCAGGAGACTTGGACCCTACTCGAAGGGATCAAAGAGGTGGTCACGAGGGTGGGGGCGCCCTCCCCCCCCTAGGGCGCGCCCCCTGCCTCGTGGGCCCCTCGATGCTCCACCGACGTACTCCTTCCTCCTATATATACCTGCGTACCCCCAAACAAATAGGGACGGAGCCAAAAACCTAATTCCACTGCCACAACTTTCTGTATCCATGAGATCCCATCTTGGAGCCTGTTCCGAAGCTCCGCCGGAGAGGGCCGTCATCACGGAGGGCTTCTACATCATCATAGCCTCTCCGATGAAGTGTGAGTAGTTTACCTCAGACCTTCGGGTCCATAGTTAGTAGCTAGATGGCTTCTTCTCTCTCTTTGAATCTCAATACAAAGTTCTCCCCCTCTCTTGTGGAGATCTATTCGATGTAATCTTCTTTTTGCGGTGTGTTTGTTGAGACCGATGAATTGTGGGTTTATGATCAAGTCTATCTATGAATAATATTTGAATCTTCTCTGAATTCTTTTATGCATGATTGGTTATCTTTGCAAGTCTCTTCGAATTATCCGTTTGGTTTGGCCAACTAGATTGGTAGTTCTTGCCATGGGAGAAGTGCTTAGCTTTGGGTTCGATCTTGCGGTGTCCTTACCCAGTGACAGAAGGGGCAGCAAGGCACGTATTGTATCGTTGCCATCGAGGATAACAAGATGGGGTTTATTTCATATTGCATGAATTTATCTCTCTACATCATGTCATCTTGCTTAAGGCGTTACTCTGTTTTTAACTTAATACTCTAGATGCATGCTGGATAGCGGTCGATGAGTGGAGTAATAGTAGTAGATGCAGAATCGTGTTCGGTCTACTTGTCACGGACGTGATGCCTATATACATGATCATGCCTAGATATTCTCATAACTATGCAATTCTATCAATTGCTCAACAGTAATTTGTTCACCCACCGTAGAATACTTATGCTCTTGAGAGAAGCCACTAGTGAAACCTATGGCCCCCGGGTCTATTCTCATCATATCAATCTCCATCACTTTTATATTGTTTTGCTATTTACTTTGCCTTTACTTTTTACTTTGCATCTTTATATCAAAAATACCAAAATTATTTCTATCTATCAGATCTCACTCTCGTAAGTGACCGTGAAGGGCTTGACAACCCCTAATCGCGTTGGTTGCGAGTAGCTATCGCTTTGTGCAGGTACGAGGGACTTGAGCGTGGGCTCCTACTGGATTGATACCTTGGTTCTCAAAAACTGAGGGAAATACTTACGCTACTCTGCTGCATCATCCCTTCCTCTTCGGGGAAAACCAACGCAAGCTCAAGACGTAGCAAGAAGGATTTCTGGCGCCGTTGCCGGGGAGTCTACGCAAAAAGTCAACATACCAAGTACCCATCACAATCCCTATCTCTCGCATTACATTATTTGCCATTTGCCTCTCGTTTTCCTCTCCCCCCAATTCACCCTTGCCGTTTTATTCGCCCTCTCTCTCTATCCTCCCTCTCTATTTGCCTCTTTTGCCCGCTTGCTTTTTGTTTGCTCGTGTGTTAGTTGCTTGTTTGTCACGATGGCTCAAGATACTACCAAATTGTGTGACTTCACCAATACCAATAATAATGATTTCCTTAGCACTCCGATTGCTCCTCTTACCGATGCTGAATCTTGTGAAATTAATACTGCTTTGTTGAATCTTGTTATGAAAGATCAATTCGCCGGCCTTCCTAGTGAAGATGCCGCTACTCATCTGAATAGCTTCGTTGATTTATGTGATATGCAAAAGAAAAAAGATGTCATAATGATGTTGTTAAATTGAAGCTATTTCCTTTTTCGCTTAGAGATCGTGCTAAAGCTTGTTTTCGTCTTTGCCTAAGAATAGTATTGATTCATGGAACAAATGCAAAGATGCTTTTATCTCTAAGTATTTTCCTCCCGCTAAGATCATCTCTCTTAGAAACGATATAATGAACTTTAAACAACTTGATCATGAACATGTTGCACAAGCTTGGGAGAGAATGAAATTAATGATACGTAATTGCCCTACTCATGGTTTGAATTTGTGGATGATTATACAAAATTTTTATGCCGGATTGAATTTTGCTTCTAGAAATCTTTTAGATTCGGCCGCGGGAGGCACTTTTATGGAAATCACTTTAGGAGATGCTACTAAACTCCTAGATAATATTATGGTTAATTATTCTCAATGGCATACTGAAAGAACTTCTAATAAAAAAGTGCATGCGATAGAAGAAATTAATGTGTTGAGTGGAAAGATGGATGAACTTATGAAATTATTTGCTACTAAGAGTGTTTCTTCTGATCCTAATGATATGCCTTTGTCTACTTTGATTGAGAATAACAATGAATCTATGGATGTGAATTTTGTTGGTAGGAATAATTTTGGTAACAACGCTTATAGAGGGAATTTTAATCCTAGGCCATATCCTAGTAATCCTTCTAATAATTATGGGAATTCCTACAACAACTCTTATGGAAATTATAATAAGATGCCCTCTGATTTTTAATCTAATATTAAAGAATTTATTTCTTCGCAAAAGAATTTTAATGCTATGATTGAAGAAAAATTGCTTAAGATTGATGATTTGGCTAGGAACGTTGATAGAATTGCTCTTGATGTTGATGCTTTGAAACTTAGATCTATTCCACCTAAGCATGATATTAATGAGTCTCTAAAATCCATGAGAATTTCAATTGATGAGTGTAAATAAAGAACCGCTAGGATGCATGCTTTCGAAGATGCCTTTATTATAGCATGTTCTTCCAATTCCTATGAAAATCAAGATGAAGATCTAAAAGTTATTGATGTGTCTCCAATTAAATCTTTATTTAGCAATATGAATCTTGATGAAACTGAATATTATCTTCCTTTACCTAGAAGGCGTTCTAAAAATTCGGAGTGCTTAGATCTTAATGATGAAATTGATGAAAGTGGGATTGAAAGAAATAAAAATCTAGATGTTGCTAAACCCACTATATTGGATTTCAAGGAATTTAATTATGAAAATTGCTATTTGATTGATTGTATTTCCTTGTTGCAATCCGTGCTAAATTCTCCACGTGCTTATAGTCGAAATAAAGCCTTCACCGAACATATTGTTGATGCCTTGATGCAATCTTATGAAGAAAAACTTGAGTTGAAAGTTTCTATCCCTAGAAAACTCTATGATGAGTGGGAACCAACTATTAAAATTAAAATTAAATATCATGAGTTTTATGCTTTGTGTGATTTGGGTGCTAGTGTCTCTACTATTCCCAAGACTTTGTGTGATTTACTAGATTTCCGTAATTTTGATGATTGCTCTCTAAACTTGCATCTTGCGGATTCCACTATTGAGAAACCTATGGGAAGAATTAATGATGTTCTTATTGTTGCAAATAGGAATTGTGTGCCCGTAGATTTCATTGTTCTTGATATAGATTGCAATCCTTCTTGCCCTATTATTCTTGGTAGACCTTTCCTTAGAATGGTTGGTGCGATTATTGATATGAAGGAAGGGAATATTAGATTTCAATTTCCATTAAGAAAGGGCATGGAACAATTTCCAAGAAATAAAATAAAATTACCATATGAAACTATCATGAGAGCCACTTATGGATTGCCTACCAAAGATGGCAATACCTAGATCTATCCTTGCTTGTTATGCCTAGCTAGGGGCGTTAAACGATAGCGGTTGTTGGGAGGCAACCCAATTTTATTTTTATTCCTTGATTTTTGATACTGTTTAGTAATAAATAAATTATTTAGCCTCTGTTTTGGTTGTGTTTTTTGTGTTTAATTAGTGTTTGTGCCAAGTAGAACCGTTGGGAAGACTTGGGGAAAGTCTTGTTGAACTTGCTGTAAAAAACAGAAACTTTAGTGCTCACGAGAACTGCTGTCATTTTTATTTGAAGAGTGATATTTAGTTAATTCTTTTTGAAGATGATTAATAGATAAATTCCTCACGTCCATCAATTTATTTTAGAATTTTTGGGGTTCCAGATCTTGCGCTAGATACATATTACTACAGACTGTTCTGTTTTCGACAGATTCTGTTTTCCGTGTGTTGTTTGCTTATTTTGATGAATCTATGGCTAGTAAAATAGTTTATAATCCATAGAGAAGTTGGAATAAAGTAGGTTTAACACCAATATAAATAAAGAATGAGTTCATTACAGTACCTTGAAGTGGTGTTTTGTTTTCTTTCGCTAACGGAGCTCACGAGTTTTCTATTTTGAGTTTTGTGTTGTGAAGTTTTCAAGTTTTGGGTAAGAATTTGATGGATTATGGAACAAGGAGTGGCAAGAGCCTAAGCTTGGGGATGCCCATGGCACCCCCAAGATAATACAAGGACACCAAAAAGTCAAAGCTTGGGGATGCCCCGGAAGGCATCCCCTCTTTCGTCCACTTCCATCGGTAATTTACTTGGAGCTATATTTTTATTCACCAACATGATATGTGTTTTGCTTGGAGCGTCTTGTATTATTTATGTCTTTGTTTGTTAGTATGCCACAATCATCCTTGCTTTACACACCTTTTGAGAGAGCCATACATGAATTAAAATTTGATAGAATACTCTATGTGCTTCACTTATATCCTTTGAGTGTTATAATTTTCCTCTATGTGCTTCACTTATATCTTTTGAGCTAGATAATTTTGCTCTATGTGCTTCACTTAGATCTTTTAGAGCACGGTGGTGGATTAGTTTTAAAGAAACTATTGATCTCTCATGATTCACTTAAATTAATTTGAGAGTCTCTTATTAGCATGGTAATTTGCCTAATAATAATATGCTTGGTATTCAGGATTTGTGAAACTTTCTTTTGAGTGTGTTGAATACTAAGAAAAGATTGAAGCATGATAATTGTTTTGAGATATGGAGGTGATAATATTAAAGTCATGCTAGTTGAGTAGTTGTGAATTTAAAGAATACTTGTGTTGAAGTTTGTGATTTCCGTAGCATGCACGTATGGTGAACCGTTATGTGATGAAGTCGGAGCATGATTTATTTATTGATTATCTTCCTTATGAGTGGCGGTCGGGGATGAGCGATGGTCTTTTCCTACCAATCTATCCCCCTAGGAGCATGCGCGTAATACTTTGCTTTGATAACTTCTAAATTTTTGCAATAAGTATATGAGTTCTTTATGACTAATGTTGAGTCCATGGATTATACGCACTCCCACCCTTCCAACCTTGCTAGCCTCTCTAATACCGCGCAACTTTCGCCGGTATCATACACCTACCATATACCTTCCTCAAAACAGCCACCATACCTACCTATTATGGCATTTCCATAGCCATTCCGAGATATATTGCCGTGCAACTTTCCACCATCTAGTTCATCATGACACATCCATCATTGTCATATTGCATAGCATGATCATGTAGTTGACATAGTATTTGTGGCAAAGACACCGTTCATAATTCTTTCATACTTGTCACTCTTGATTCATTGCATATCCCGGTACACCACCGGAGGCATTCATATAGAGTCGTACTTTGTTTTAGTATTGAGTTGCAATCATTGAGTTGTAAATAAATAGAAGTGTGATGATCATCATTCAATAGAGCATTGTCCCCAAAAAAAGGGGCAAAGGCCAAAGAAAAAAAAGAAGGTCAAAAAAAATTAAAAAAAATAAATAAGGGGCAATGCTACTATCCTTTTTTTCCGCACTTGTGCTTCAAAGTAGCACCATGATATAGCAAGTCTCATATATTGTGATTCAAAGTAGCACCATGTTCTTCATATAGAGAGTCTCATATGTTGTCACTCTCATATACTAGTGGGAATTTTACGTTATAGAACTTGGCTTGTATATTCCAATGATGGGCTTCCTCAAATTGCCCTAGGTCTTCGTGAGCAAACAAGTTGGATGCACACCCACTAGTTTCTTTTGTTGAGCTTTCATACATTTATAGCTCTAGTGCATCCGTTGCATGGCAATCCCTACTCACTCACATTGATATCTATTGATGGGCATCTCCATAGCCCGTTGATACGCCTAGTCGATGTGAGACTATCTTCTCCTTTTTGTCTTCTCCACAACCACCATTCTATTCCACCTATAGTGCTATATCCATGGCTCACGCTCATGTATTGCGTGAAGATTGAAAAAGTTTTGAAAAAGTTAGAGTATGAAACAATTGCTTGGCTTGTCATCGGGGTTGTGCATGATTTAAATACTTTGTGTGGGGAAGATGGAGCATAGCCAGACTATATGATTTTGTAGGGATAACTTTCTTTGGCCATGTTATTTTGAGAAGACATAATTGCTTTGTTAGTATGCTTGAAGTTATTATTATTTCTATGTCAATATAAACTTTTGTCTTGAATCTTTCTAATCTGAATATTCATACCACAATTAAGAAGATTTGCATTGAAATTATGCCAAGTAGCACTCCGCATCAAAAATTCTCTTTTTATCATTTACCTACTCGAGGACGAGCAGGAATTAAGCTTGGGGATGCCTGATACGTCTCCAACGTATCTATAATTTTTGATTGCTCCATGCTATATTATCTACTGTTTTGGACTATATTGGGCTTTATTTTCCACTTTTATATTATTTTTGGGACTAACCTATTAACCGGAGGCCCAGCCCAGAATTGCTGTTTTTTTGCCTATTTCAGTGTTTCGGATAAACAGAATATCAAACGGAGTCCAAACGAAATAAAATCTTCAGAAACGTGATTTTCTCACCGAACGTGATCCAGGAGACTTGGACCCTACTAAGGGATCAAAGAGGTGGTCACGAGGGTGGGGGGGCGCCCCCTGCCTCGTGGGCCCCTCGTGCTCCACCGACGTACTCCTTCCTCCTATATATACACACGTACCCCCAAACGATCAGAACAGGAGCCAAAAACCTAATTCCACCGCCGCAACTTTCTGTATCCACGAGATCCCATCTTGGGGCCTGTTCCGGAGCTCCGCTGGAAGAGGGCCGTCATCACAAGGGCTTCTACATCATCCTAGCCCCTCCGATGAAGTGTGAGTAGTTTACCTCAGACCTTCGGGTCCATAGTTAGTAGCTAGATGGCTTCTTCTCTCTCTTTGAATCTCAATACAAAGTTCTCCCCCTCTCTTGTGGAGATCTATTCGATGTAATCTTCTTTTTGCGGTGTGTTTGTTGAGACCGATGAATTGTGGGTTTATGATCAAGTCTATCTATGAATAATATTTGAATCTTCTCTGAATTCTTTTATGTATGATTGGTTATCTTTGCAAGTCTCTTCGAATTATCCGTTTGGTTTGGCCAACTAGATTGGTAGTTCTTGCCATGGGAGAAGTGCTTAGCTTTGGGTTCGATCTTGCGGTGTCCTTACCCAGTGACAGAAGGGGCAGCAAGGCACGTATTGTATCGTTTCATCGAGGATAACAAGATGGGGTTTATTTCATATTGCATGAATTTATCTCTCTACATCATGTCATCTTGCTTAAGGCGTTACTCTGTTTTTAACTTAATACTCTAGATGCATGCTGGATAGCGGTCGATGAGTGGAGTAATAGTAGTAGATGCAGAATCGTTTCGGTCTACTTATCATGGACGTGATGCCTATATACATGATCATGCCTAGATATTCTCATAATTATGCTCAATTCTATCAATTGCTCAACAGTAATTTGTTCACCCACCGTAGAATACTTATGCTCTTGAGAGAAGCCACTAGTGAAACCTATGGCCCCCGGGTCTATTCTCATCATATCAATCTCCATCACTTTTATATTGTTTTGCTATTTACTTTGCCTTTACTTTTTACTTTGCATCTTTATATCAAAAATACCAAAAATATTCTATCTATCAGATCTCACTCTCGTAAGTGACCGTGAAGGGCTTGACAACCCCTAATCGCGTTGGTTGCGAGTAGCTATCGCTTTGTGCAGGTACGAGGGACTTGAGCGTGGGCTCCTACTGGATTGATACCTTGGTTCTCAAAAACTGAGGGAAATACTTATGCTACTCTGCTGCATCATCCCTTCCTCTTCGGGGAAACCAACGCAAGCTCAAGACGTAGCAGGGGCTTATAGTCTTGCCTCCCAACGTTCTACCTCAAGGGTAATGTCAACAGTAATAGTTCATGAATACTCGCATCCAATTAGCCATATATACCAGGATCTTTCCAACATATTGTGCTTGCCAAAGGATAAAATGTAAAAAGGAAGGGTGAAGATCACCATGACTCTTGCATAAGGTAGAAGATAATGATAAAAGATAGGCCCTTCGCAGAGGGAAGCAGAGGTTGCCAAGCGCTTTTATGGTTGGATGCACAAAATCTTAATGCGAAAGAACGTCACTTTATATTACCCCTTGTGATATGAACCTTTATTATGCAGTCCGTTGCTTTTATTACTTCCACATCACAAGATCGTATAAAGCTTATTTCTCCCACACCAATCAATCATACATATTTAGAGAGCAATTTTTATTGCTTTGCAGTGATGACAACTTACTTGAAGGATCTTACTCAATCCATATGTAGGTATGGTGGACTCTCATGGCAAAACTGGTTTAAGGGTATTTGGAAGCACAAGTAGTATCTCTACTTGGTGCTGAGAATTTGGCTAGCATGAGGGGGAAAGGCAAGCTCAACATGTTGGAGGATCCAAGACAATATAATTTATCTCAGATGTAAGAAAACATAACCCATTACGTTGTCTTCCTTGTCCAATGTCAACTCTTTAGCATGTCATATTTTAATTAGTGCTCACAATCATAAAAGATGTCCAAGATAGTATATCTATATGTGAAGACCTCTCTTTCTTTATTACTTCCTATTAATTGCAACGATGACCAAAACTATGCTTGTCAACTCTCAACAACTTTTATTCATCATACTTTTTCTATGTGAGCTCATTACTCTCCATAGATACATATGATCTCTTTGTTTCTTTTTATTTATTTCTCTTTTCTTTTATTCACTTAGGATCATGGCAAAATAATCAAGCCCTTGACTCAACTCTAATCTTTATTATATAGCTCACGGACTCGATTACATAGAAGGATAACAAAGCAAAACTCAGACTAGATCATGCCATAAACTTTATTCTACTAGATCAAAATACTACTTATAAGATCGAACTAAGGAAAACGGTAAAGATAAAAGTGATGGTGATACGATACCGGGGCACTCCCCCAAGCTTGGCAGTTGCCAAGTGGAGTGCCCATACCCAGATACTCAATTCTTCTTTGTTGGAGGAGACGGTGGAGGTGTTGTTGATGATGGATAGTCGCACATCGAGCGTAGAAGGTCTTCTAACTTGCGGATAATTCCCTTGAGTGCGATGATATGCTCCTTCAACAAAATATTTTCACGTGTGAGATACTTATTTTGTATACGAGCCAACTCAATCATCTTGAAAGCTTCGATTTCTTTAGGGGTAAGAAGATTATGATCCAGTTGAAGGGTGTCTTCTGTTGCTGGAACTTGGTCCTCCACGACCTTCTTGATCCCTTCATCTTTGTTGATCTCCATAGGTTCTTCTCTCTTCAGCTCTATCTTCATTAGCCAAGCATCGTTGCCCTCATGGTTGGAGGAGGAGGGAGACGACATAGTGCCTGGCCTTGAAAACCCTGACAGAAAATAGCTCGAAACAAAGACAGGAGATTTTTGCGTGATACGGGAGTCAAAACCTTCGGGAGAATATATAATGAATTTTTACCGACCAAAATACGTATCGTGCAAGAAAACGGAGTCCGGAAGGCACACGAGGAGCTCACGAGGTAGGGGGGCGCGCCCAGGGGGTAGGGCGCGCCCTCCACCCTCGTGGGGCCCTCGTGTCCTTCCCGGACTGCTACTTAATTTTCTATTTTTCTAAATATTCCAAAACGGAGGAATATTGCCTTAAAAATTGTTTTGGAGTCGGTTTACTTACCGTACCACATACCTATTCCTTTTCGGAGTGTGAAACGTTCTGGAAAGTGTCTCTTATGTATTCCTCCGGGGTTACGGTTTCAATAATATTGGTTTCAACATTTATGGGATAACCTAAGATATAGTGTTTGATTCTTTGACCGTTTACCACCTTCGGATTTGTGCCTTTGAAGTTGTTGATTTTTATGGCACCGAAACGATAGACCTCCTCGATAACATAGGGGCCTTCCCATTTAGAGAGAAGTTTCCCTGCAAAAAATCTTAAACGAGAGTTGTATAGCAATACATAATCACCTACATTAAACTCACGCTTTTGTATCCTTTTGTCATGCCATCTTTTAACCTTTTCTTTAAACAACTTGGCATTTTCATAAGCTTGGGTTCTCCATTCATCAAGTGAGCTAATATCAAATAACCTCTTTTCACCGGCAAGTTTGAAATCATAGTTGAGCTCTTTAATAGCCCAATATGCCTTATGTTCTAGTTTGAGAGGTAAGTGACATGCTTTTCCATATACCATTTTATTCGGAGACATACCCATAGGATTTTTATATGCAGTTCTATAGGCCCATAATGCATCATCAAGTTTCTTGGACCAATTCTTTCTAGACCTATTGACAGTCTTTTGCAAAAATTAATTTGAGTTCTCTATTACTCAATTCTACTTGACCACTAGACTGTGGGTGATATGGAGATGCAATTCTATGATTGACGTCATATTTAGCAAGCATTTTACGGAAAGCACAATGAATAAAATGTGAACCACCATCAGTCATTAAATATCTAGGGACTCCAAACCTCGTAAAAATAACTCCTTTAAGCATTTTAATAGAAGTGTTATGATCAACACTACTAATTGGAATAGCTTCTACCCACTTAGTAACGTAATCAACAACAACTAAAATATGTGTATATCCATTAGAGGCAGGAAAAGGTCCCATATAATCAAAGCCCCAAACATCAAACGGTTCAGTAACAAGTGAATAATTCATAGGCATTTCTTGACATCTACTAATATTACCAATTCTTTGACATTCATCACAAGATAGGACAAACTTACGGGCATCCTTGAAGAGAGTAGGCCAATAAAAACCAGATTGCAATACCTTATGTGCAGTTCTATCTCCCGCGTGGTGTCCTCCATGAGTTTCGGAGTGGCACTTGCGTAGGATCTGTCCCTGTTCATGCTCAGGTACACAACGTCTAATAACACCATCTACTCCTTCTTTATAAAGATGTGGGTCATCCCAAAAGTAATGTCCCAAATCATAGAAGAACTTTTTCTTTTGTTGGTATGTGAAGCTAGGTGGTATGAATTTAGCAACAATGTAATTAGCATAATCAGCATACCAAGGAGTACTACGAGAAGTACTTATGACATTTAATTGTTCATCAGGAAAGCTATTATCAATAGGTAGTGGGTCATCAAGAACATTCTCTAACCTAGATAAGTTGTCTGCAACAGGGTTCTCAGCTCCTTTTCTATCAACAATATGCAAATCAAATTCTTGTAGCAAGAGAACCCATCTAATAAGTCTAGGTTTAGCATCTTTATTCTCCATAAGATATTTAATAGCAGCATGATCAGTGTGGATAGTTACTTTAGAATCAACAATATAAGGTCTGAACTTATCACAAGCAAATACAACTGCTAAGAATTCTTTTTCAGTAGTAGCATAATTTCTTTGAGCATTGTCTAGGGTTTTACTAGCATATTGAATAACATTTAATTTCTTATCAACTCTTTGCCCTAGAACAGCACCTACAGCATAATCACTAGCATCACACATAATTTCAAAGGGTAAATTCCAATCAGGTGGCTGAAAAATAGGTGCAGAGATCAATGCTTTCTTAAGTATTTCAAATGCTTCTACACAATCATCATCAAAGACAAATCGTATATCTTTTTGTAATAAATTAGTCAGAGGCCATGAAATTTTTGAGAAGTCCTTAATGAACCTCCTATAACATCCGGCGTGACCAAGGAAACTTCTTATACCTTTGATGTCCTTGGGACATGGCATCTTTTCAATAGCATCAACCTTGGCTTTATCAACTTCAATACCTCTTTCAGAAACTTTATGCCCCAAGACAATACCCTCATTAACCATAAAGTGGCACTTCCCCAATTCAAGACAAGATTAGTTTCTTCACATCTCTGCAAAACTCGATCAAGATTGCTCAAGCAATCATCAAAAGAGATCCATAGACGGAAAAGTCGTCCATGAAAACCTCACAAATCTTTTCACAAAAGTCAGAGAATATAGCCATCATGCATCTTTGAAAGGTAGCAGGTGCATTACATAAACCAAAAGGCATACGTCTATAAGCAAAAGTACCAAAAGGGCATGTAAAAGTAGTCTTTGATTGATCTTTAGCCGACACAGGTATTTGAGAGAAACCAGAATAACCATCTAGAAAGCAAGTAATGTGTATGCTTGCATAATCTTTCTAGCATTTGATCGATAAAAGGTAAGGGGTAATGATCTTTCTTAGTAGCCTTATTTAATTTGCGGAAATCAATTACCATCCTATAACCTATAATAATTCTTTGTGGAATCAATTCATCTTTATCATTAGGAACAATAGTAATACCTCCCTTCTTAGGGACACAATGAACAGGACTTACCCACTGACTATCAGCAACGGGATAAATTATACCTGCCTCCAGAAGCTTTAGTATTTCTTTTCTTACCACTTCTTTCATTTTAGGATTCAGCCATCGTTGATGATCATGAACTGGTTTAGCACCTTCTTCCAAATTTATTTTATGTTTACATAGAGTGGGACTAATGCCCTTAAGATCATCAAGAGTATACCCAATAGCAGCACGGTGCTTCTTCAAAGTTTTCAATAATCTCTCTTCCTCATGCTCTGAATGGTTGCACTAATAATAACAGATAATATCTTTTTCTCATCAAGATAAGCATATTTAAGAGTATCAGGCAACGGTTTAAGCTCAAACACGGGATCACCCTTGGGTGGAGGAGGATCCCCTAGGATTTCAACAGGCATATTGTGTTTCAGAATACTTCATCTAGCAAATATCATTTCCCTTCTTTCATTCATAAACATATCATTTTCATGGTCTAGCATATTGTTCTAAAGGATCACTAGGAGGTACGGGAATAGAAGCAAGACCAATAATTTCATCCTTACTAGGTAATTCTTCTTCACGGTGTTGTCTACTAAATTTAGAGAAATTAAATTCATGAGACATATCATCTAAACCGATAGTAACAACAACCTTTTTGCAATCTATCTTAGCATTAGCAGTGTTTAAGAAGGGTCTACCAAATATAATGGGACAAAAGCTATCTTGTGGGGAACCAAGAACAAGAAAATCAGCAGGATATTTAGTTTTCCCACACAAGACTTCAAAATCTCTAACAATTCCCATTGGTGACATAGTATCTCTATTGGCAAGTTTAATTGTGACATCAATATCTTCTAACTCAGCGGGTGCAATGTCATGCATAATTTCTTTGTATAAGTAAAAAGGTATTGCACTAGCACCCATATCACATAAGCCGTGATAACAATGATCTCCTATTTTAACAGAAATAACAGGCATGCCTACCAAAGATCTAGGTTTATCTTTAGCATAAGGTTTAGCAATTCTAGCAGTCTCATCACGGAAATGAATAACATGCCCATCGATATTATCAGACAAGAGATCTTTAACAATAGCAATATTAGGTTCAAATTTAACTTGTTCAAGAGGTGTATAAGTTCTAATATTGCTTTTACGAACCACAGTTGAAGCTTTAGCATGATCTTTTATCTTAATAGTGAAGTAGGAACAATAGGATCATTATAAGTGATAGTATTTTCTTCAACTTTAATAGGTGCAGCTACTTTTACTTCTATGGGAGGATGATATTTAAACCACTTCTCCCTAGGGAGATCAACATGAGTAGCAAAAGATTCACATAAAGAAGCTACTATCTCAGAGTCAAGTCCATATTTAGTGCTAAATTTACGGAAAACATCAGCATCCATAAAAGATTTAACACAATCAAACTTAGGTGTCATACCTGACTCCTTACCTTCGTCGAGGTCACAATCTTCAGAGTTGCATTTAATTCTTTCCGATAAATCCCATTTGAATTCAATAGTCTTCGTCATAAAAGAGCCAACACAAGAAGTATCGAGCATGGTGCGATTGTTATCAGAAAGCCGAGCATATAAATTTTGAATAATCATCTCTCTTGAGAGCTCATGATTGGGGCATGAATATAACATTTATTTAAGCTTCCCCCAAGCTTGAGTGATGCTTTCTCCTTCGCGAGGCCAAAAATTATATATATAATTGTGATCACGATGAACAAGATGCATAGGATAAAACTTATGATGAAATTCCAATTTCAATCGTTTGTAGTTCCATGACCCCGTATCATCACATAGCCTATACCATGTCAATGCATCTTCCTTCAAATATAAAGGGAAGACCTTCTTCTTAATAACACCTCCGGGTACACCTGCAAGCTTAAATAATCCACAAACTTCATCCACATATATTGGGTGCTCATCAGGATGCGTTGTTCCGTCTCCTACAAAAGGATTAGCTAGCAGTTTTTCTATCATACCCGAAGGAATTTCAAAGCAGACATTTTCATTTTCAGTAGGTTCAGTAGGTTGAGGAGCAACTCTTTGCTCTACTGGTTGGGGTGAAGATACCCCAAACAATCCCCTCAGAGGATTACTTTCCATAGTAACAAGTGACAGTAAATTTTAGCACACTATATAAATTTTCCTTACCAAATTCCACCTACCAAAGGCGCTTCACTCACCGGCAACGGCGCCAGAAAAGAGTCTTGATGACCCACAAGTATAGGGGATCTATCGTAGTCCTTTCGATAAGTAAGAGTGTCGAACCCAACGAGGAGCAGAAGGAAATGATAAGCGGTTTCCAGCAAGGTATTCTCTGCAAGTACTGAAATAAGTGGTAACAGATAGTTTTGTGATAGGATAATTTGTAACGAGAAACAAGTAACACAAGTAAATAAAGTGCAACAAAGTGGCCCAATCCTTTTTGTAGCAAAGGACTAGCCTGGACAAACTCTTATATAGAGAAAAGCGCTCCCGAGGACACATGGGAATATCGTTCTAACCCCATCCCATAGATTGTATCCTGATATATTAGGTTTAGATTGCTGCCATCGTCCATCAAGACTCGTGTGAAGTGATATCCGCCAATTACTGGGTCTAATACCAGGGCAGCCCATCCTGCGTGTCGGATACTTGCTGAGTAATCGCGATGGTCGAAAGTGATCGGTTGAGACGACCAGTGGCAGGACTTCACGGTGACAGGCACTTGGGTATATTTTCCTGGGAGTGCCGCATTGTTTTTTCCCTTGATCACGTGTAACACGTTTACTGTTTTGACTTCTGGTGGAAATTTCTTTTGTTCCCCAGTGTCTTGCTTGGGAGGCTCGTCCTCGTCTTCACTTGGTGTATCCTCCCCCTTGTGTACGGCGTTGAGCTTGCCGGACTGCTTGAAGACCCAACATTCTCTGTGGGTATGATTAGCAGGTTTACCAGGGGTACTATGGATCTGACATACTTGGTCCAGAATTTTGTTGAGGCTGGACAGTTCATCCCTGGTGCCTTTAGAGGGCGGCTTTTGACCTGGCCGAGAGCTTTTGAATCCGGTGTTTACTGCTGTGCCCTTCGTGCTATCTTCTTTATTCTGGCGTTTGTTACTGCTGTTGCACCGTGATTTCCCGTTTCCATCTCTAACTTCAGATGTACTGGGGTCGCTGGTGTGCATCTGGCTAGCCAGCTGTCCTCACCTGCGCAAAAGCGGGTCATGAGGCTTGTTAATGCGGCCATCGTTCTCGGCTTATTTTGGCCGAGGTGTCTGGCGAGCCATTCGTCACGGACGCTATGCTTAAAAGCTGCCAATGGCTTC
This sequence comes from Triticum urartu, assembly GCF_003073215.2. Classification (NCBI taxonomy): domain Eukaryota; kingdom Viridiplantae; phylum Streptophyta; class Magnoliopsida; order Poales; family Poaceae; genus Triticum; species Triticum urartu. Next base: position 609,449,952 of record NC_053028.1, read on the forward strand.
AGCGTCCGGACAGTCC